>NC_051273.1:5957582-6257582 GCF_015220745.1 Sebastes umbrosus | reverse complement strand
CAAAATTATGCTAAATATTGGCGCGGAAAAACTGGCATAGCCATTTTCAAAGGGTCCCTTGACCTTTGACCTCAAGATATGTGAATGAAAATGGGTTCTATGGGTCTTTAAAGACATGCCCACTTTATGATAATCACATGCAGTTTTGGGGCAAGTCATAGTCAAGTCAGCACACTGACACACTGACAGCTGTTGTTGCCTGTTGGGCTGCAGTTTGCCATGTTATGATTTGAGCATATTGTTTTATGCTAAATGCAGTACCTGTGAGGGTTTCTGGACAATATTTGTCATTGTTTTGTGTTGTTAATTGATTTCCAATAATAAATATATACATACATTTGCATAATGCAGCATATTTGCCCACTCCCATGTTGATAAGAGTATTAAATACTTACAAATCTCCCTTTAAGGAACATTTTGAACAGATACAATATGTGAGATTAATTTGCGATTGATCTTGATTAAATATTTGAATCGATTGACAGCTCTACTTAAAAAATATATTTTCCCCTGCTTTTACCATCCGTGGTAGTAATGTTACTGGCACCGGTAAAACGTGAGTGGCACGTTCTGTTTAGCTCTTTTCTGTCGGCGCAGGTGTGTGCGTCCAGCGCCACACCCCCCGTAGTTTCAGCTAGGAGATGCGTTCGAGCAGCGGAGGAAACACACTTCATTCAAACTTGACAGAAACATAATAAACTCACCAAACTGTCTTGGTTAGTCTTTCCACTGTTCCAACAATTTGGTTGAAATAAACCCTTAATTCATAGAGTTAGATGTGAACAAGTGGCAGCTCTACACGCCCGTTTTCCTCCAAGGTCGAATAGTATTTTTGCTTGAAATGCCCATCCCTAACCAGAATTCCCCCTTATAATAACAAGACACTGGGTTTTTTGGTTTATCTGATAAACCAAGTCAGTTGTCGCCTGTAATGGTCTTGTGGTTGAGTGTTAACTTGAAGTATTTCATGACCACCCAGCAGTCTGGGCAAGAGTGTCAGCTAGTGGGTCTGCTGTTGTGGAGAGTTCCTTACCTTGATCATACGTGAGAGGTCCCCCGCGTCTGCTAGCTCCAGGACTATGTTCAGCTCATTGTCCTCAATAAAAGACGCGTGGTACTTTATCACGTTGGGGTGGTTCAATTGCTGTGGGAGAAAAAAAAAAAAGACATGTCATGGAGACGGAAAGAAGAGGCATGTTGGTGACACTTGTCACATTAAGGGCTTCCACGGTCACACTACCTAATCCAAGAGTGAAAATCAGTCATTGTAGAAGCTACAGACAGTGGCGTCTTGTTGCAAACTTGTTTCACAATTTATATCAAAACAAACCTATCAGCTGATAACTAACAGAGGTTCATGTCATGAGTTGTACTTTCACCACCAATTAAAACCAAACAGTTGAATCCATATTTGGTATCCATATTTGGTAAGTGTGGACCTAATGAGACGGTTTTGTCCTCCAGTGTGACAAAGCTGGGTGACATGTCACAACAACCCCTCTGTCTGTGATGACAACAACCCATGTGTGAAACACACACACACACACACACACACACACACACATACACACAGACACACACACACACGCCTGACAGGCTGACATGGCTGGCAGTCAGAAAAACAAGCATCCCAGGCTCATCTCTGGCTGAGATTCCTTCCTGTTGGTTGGTCAATAAGGCAGGAACAGCATTCCCTGTAGTAAACAAAAAGTCTCTATCCATCCAGAGCAAGAAGAGAAAAGGGGGGAGGGAGGGAGAGAGGCGCAATGAAGGGAAAGAAACAAATGACACAGTGACACAGACAAGCAAGAGGATGATGGAGACGAGGCGGGGTGAAGAAGTAGGGAAGGAGAACAAAGGTGAGGAAGGGGAAAAAAAAAAGAGCAGGAGAGGGGGTAAGGTGAGCAGAGTTAGAGGAAGGGAGAAGGGAGAAGGGAGAGATGGTGATGTGTGGAGAGCTGGAGACATGGAGCTGTGTGGCGTGGCAATGTCGAGGAGGGAGGGGAGGGGAGGCGAGGGGGGGCGTGATGCGAGCAGACGGAGCAGTGTGACACGCGTCCTCCACTCGGCTCCGCTCTGCTTTCTCTGCTGTGATTAAAGAAATGTTCATGCTCCGGATGATGCCGAGAAGAGGGGAAAGGAGAGCACAGTACAGTACACTACGCAACACTACACTCTCCACTCCGTCTCTGCATCCCTCCACAATCCCCTTTCCCTTTCCTCATGTCTCCATCTTTCCTTCTCCCTCCCTTGTCCTCTCCTGCCAGATGTATTTTTGGCTCAGAGTGGCAGTTCTGCACAGCTCCACACTGTAGCACAGCCAGGGAGTGATGACAAGCCCTCCCCGCCCCCCTCACGCCCGCCCCAACCCACTCCTCTTCCACAACTTGAACCTCAGGCGGAGGATATGGAGAAATAAAGAGATATGTTCACATGCAGATGTTTATGTAAATGATGGATGCAATACAACAATCGCTCATTGGGAAATATCACATAAGAGTGTTGCATGATTATGTAATTACACACATGCTCGCTGAGACCCACCAGCGTGTGTAATTACTTAATCATGCGAGACTCGATGTGATATATTTGGTGAGCTGGTGATGTGTTTCAAAGAAGAACACAATACTGACTAATGCAATCTGATGGTACAAAATTAACCGTGATAATACATTAGGCTACAGCGTATTAATAAATTGAATTACATGCTCAGAGGAAAGCAGCTGGTCGGAGTATGAACAACAATATTAAAAATAATTTTATATTCTAGTGAGAAAGATGAAGTAAAAACAGCTTCTAATGTCCGTCAACAGCACAAATTAATGCTTTGTGTTGCACGACATACTGATATTTATTAATTCACTGAACAACAAAACAAGTAGAAGTGCAATGTTTGTGGATTATAAGAGAAACTAAATATGTACTAAACTTGCAAACGAAATGTACTGCTCATAAAGAGACCTAAAGATTACATTTATAGTGTGTGTATCATGTTAAATGAAGCAGCCACTTCTCTGTCATGTCAGTAAACCTCTGGTATAATCTAATCAGATGCAGAACCCAGACATGCACACATACATTTTTAAAGAAAACACAGAGAAGCAAACACACACAGACATCATTACAGCTTTTCACTGCTGATTAGGGCAGATCATTAGTCTTTAGAATATAATCCAGGCTTGATAGTAACCCACAAGTGAGAGGAATTCACAGCTGTGGGATTTCAAGAACGGTGGAACTAGCAGATTGGCAGGGAGCGAGCTATTCCTGCAACCAACATTCCTATCAGCGAGGATTTAGACAAAAGGACCGAGTGAGAAGTGAGATTCTCAAGTTGAAATCGTCATGCCAGAACGGGAAAATACAGATGAATGAGCAGACACAAACACAGACATACAAACAAACAAATAGGCAGACTGTTGAAAGGCCATGACTGAGTGTGTGTGTGTGCGCGTGTGTGTGATCACGCGCCAGTATGTGTGTCATTCCAGTCGGCCCATGCCAGTGTGCCTCTCATTATTCTGATTTGGCTGTGTCTCCTGTTGGCCTGTCTAGTGGGGGATAAGGCAGAAGGACTGTCTCTCTCTCACACTCAGCCCTTTATTATCAGGCTGGCTGGGCAGCGCAGGGCCCGCCATAACTTCCATGTTCACTAGCAATCAGCTTACAGGATGAAGAGAAGGGAACAAAAAGCTCTGAGGAGGAGGGGTTGAGACGAGCAAAGAGAGGGAAAGGAGGACGGATGGATTGAACGACGTAGCAACTGGGTGAAGAAGACGAGAAGAGATGGAAACAAGCAGAAGTGAAAGGACACAGAAAAGAGTATAAGAGGATCCATATAACAGGGCTCCAGAGTGCGACCATAAATATGTCAAGTGCAACTTAACATTTTCATTGGTCGCACACCGGTGCGCCCGACATTTAGCAAGTCTGTCTCTGTGTGTGTAGGTTTGACACCGCGTCCTGTACTCCTCCTCGAGTGACATCACAACCATAAAACATACCGGTAATTAAAATGAAGAGAACTATTGATTGTTTTTTGGTAGAGAAAAATGCTGCAGTGCCCGCTACACCTGTCCCCGGCCCTGAACGGCCCAGCCCAGACCGACATCATATGCGGAGGTAATCACGAACCCACACGTTAAGATGCCCAATCCTGAGCAGAGGTGCCAGATTCATGTCACAAGCGGGGAGGGCAAAAAGTGTGTGTGTGTGTGACACTTGATGCTACATTTAATAACACAAAACCTGCTTATTTCTTCTCTGTTCCAATGATCGGACTTGACCACACACTCACTACGCTCCTCTTACTGTGTACCAATGTAATATGTAAACATGTGGGTGCACTTAAACACGGCCTTAGCCCTTTTCACAAGGTAGTGAAAGCTTGACGTGGCATTTAACATGTTGTTTTCTTCATTTACTCTCATTTGCAATGCAGGACAGGGGCGTAAAGTGGGGGGGCCAATGGCCCCTTGGAATTTTGGGTGCACCTAAATTTTGTGCTGGTGCACCTAAATGAAAAAGTTAGGCACACCAGTGCAACCAATGTAAAACGTCTGTCTGGAGCCCTGTATAATAAGAGAGAAATAAAGGAAATGCAGACCGAAAATGAGAAACGTAGTCACCTGGCAGGGTGTGACATTAAACCCGGCCCTAACCCCTCTTAGGAGGTCAGAGATACAGATCCAGGCGAACCCCGCTGTCTCATGCCGTCAAGTCAATGATCTACTACTCAGATTACAGCTCTCTACAGGGTCTCGCCTGCATCTGAGTATTGTTGTCTTTGATTGGCCCAAAGAGCCCCGGGAGCTTCGCTGATGTGTTTGAGTGGTACAAACTAATTGGTTTTGTTTTCTTTCCCCTAATGTGTACGTGTGAGCGCGTGTATGTACACAAACCGCCTGTAGTGCGCAGAAAGGCTTCATATGTGGAGGGAAACGCTACCAGGAATGCATGAATGCACACACGCACACAATCAAACCACAAACACAACTTTGACACACATGTAGGATCTTGCAGACGGGAGGGTGGGGAGGGGGGGATATTGAAGCTGTCATTAGTGTGTTCATTAGTATTTGAGAGAAACCCAGCTGACATATGTTTAAGGTAGTTTGATAAATGAAACCACTTCATTGGAAAAAAAAAAAAAGTAAAGCAAGATCAGGAAAGGGAGGAGGTAAAACATCAAGAGACACATGAGGGAGACTGCTAAATTTCCATGCTGATGCACTGTTGCCCGGCTATAAACATTACAAAAAGATAAAAAACAATAGTTTTGGCATTTAAAAAAAGAGTCAATGTGAGCCTGGAGGGATGTTTCACTGGTGCACCCCTGCACACAAACGCACACACACAAGCTTGGAGACATGTGGAGACAGTAATACACATGTACTGTACAGTCACACACACATACTCATTCACATTCTCAAACACCCCTCTGCAGTCATAACCATGCAACAAGGTGCGCACACACACACACACACACACGTGCATGTGCCCACACATCAACACAAAAATCCGAGCCGTCTGGTGCAGATCAATTGTTTTCCTGTGGTGGAAGGTCTCAGCTGAGGCACCTTAAGAGAACAGAGCGCGGCGCATGACGCCGTCTCCCCCCTCTCTGGTTCTTTACCTTAAGGAGATCTATCTCTTTGATGCAATCTTGCCGAGCTTTGGCATCCATCAAGTCGAATATCTATCAAGAGATCAAAAGGGGAGACAGAGAGAGAGAGAGAGAGAAAGAGAGAGAGAGAGAGAGAGAGAGAGAGAGAGAGGACAGAGAGGGGTGTTATGGCATATTCAAGAAATGGTAAGATGGAGAGATGTAGAGAAAATAGGGGGAAAACACTAAACAGAAAACATGGATGCTGTTATCTAGAAGGTGGCGTTGGAGTGACTACAGGTGTTTCACATCTGAGTAACACGCACATATCCCTGTGTAAGGTGTGTGTTTGTGTATACATGCTCAACCAGAACAGCATATCCTCCTGGTGGTGTGTGTATTTGTGTATAAGTCAGTGAATACTGAATATACGTGCACATATCTGTGTGTGTGTGTGTGTGTGTGTGTGTGTGTGTGTGTGTGTGTGCACATTCACCAAGAGAACATATTGTGAAGGTAGATTAGCCTACACAGCCATGTTGCACAAAAAAATATAAATAACTCACGTGCATGTTCAGCCCGGTTGCACTAAATGGTGTATGAATGGCAAGGTAATAAGTACGTTGTTCTTGCTATTGGCATGTCATTTGTACGCCATGTAGTCTATTGATAAGGAAAGGTGATGAATCAGCCTACAGGGCTGAGGTGGGGGCCCTAGTGAAGTAGTGTAGGGAGAGAAACCTGATTTTAAACATCGGTGAGGGGGTTGAAAAATATACATGTGGTAACTGCTTTCGCTATATTTTATTTACTTAAGAGGGTATTTTTTTCTGATTTTAAGAGATGCACTGAGGAAAATTGCCATCAACTGTGTTGCCATGGCAATAAAGTATTGATTGATTGATTGACTGACTGCAATGTAAACGCATCCGTGTAAATATAGAATAAAAAATGAAAAAGACTGCTTGTGACAGGCGGGTCCAACAAACACAGGACTTTCAACCGGGAGACCGGTGTTCGAGACCAGTGTTAAAGACCAGTGTTCGTGTCCCAACGCGTTGTTGAGTTATTTTGAAGTTACGTTTGTGACGTGTTTTCCGTACTTATGTTACGTTGATTCCGTACATATTTTACTTAGTTGACATACTTATTTTAAGCCCAACCATGATGTTTTTCCTAAACCTAACTAAGTGGTTTTGTTTCCTAAAACCAATAAAGTGGTTTTGTTTGTACCGTAGTTTTTTTTTGCTTGGCGTAAAAATGACAAGCAAAAAGGCTAAAATGCATTGTCATGACACGCGGAATGTTGTGATGTTGTAACGTCGTGCTTTTTATACACCTTCCCATGAGATCGGGATGGCATGTTTAAGTGTATGAATGTGGTAGTGGTTCTTCACTGCCAGAGTGGCAAATGGCATTTATCAATTGTTAAATTTTTTTTCAAAAACAGACCGAAAAACATAATCGGTTACTCTTTTCTTGCATTTTCCAGCATACGGACATGCAATTTCGATACCATGCTTTCTTGAGTACATCAAGTTGTGTTTGTCTATCAAGAATATCAGTGCCTGGATTCATGACTTTTGCTACAGGAGAACGTACTGCATACAGGTGAGGTGAGGTCCTAGTATTGAATTGCCTTTAAGTGTGAGTATATGTGCCTGTTTGTGTTGGCCTGTCTCGAGTTAACCATTTATGAGGTCAGGACAACAACAAAAAAGCAAGAGTCAAGAATAGTTCAACACCTCACTGGCTGCATTTGACTGCACTTGGTATCCAAAGTGATACATATAACTGTGTCTTACCTGGACTTTCTTCAAGGCCACTGACGTGTTTTCTAACAGGTACCTAGCCCGGTACACCTCACTGAACTGCCCACGTCCAATCTTCTTCTCAATCTGGAAGTTTGCCAGCGAGTTATGGCCCATGTCTGGTTGCAATGGTTTCTGAAAGAAAAAAAAAACAACTCTATTAGCATTTGTGCACACCTGTGCTTTTTCAAACAGCATATGCACACACACACATATTCCAAGGGAAAAAATAAATGAAAACAAATGATTTAGAGACATTTTGTAGATTGAAGTGCAACTATCTCCACATTACTGAAAGAGGAAAGGATGAGGGCTGAAGGATGTGGGTGAAACTGTGGTGCGGCCCCAGCTTCTGTAGTTTGTTTTGCTGAGAGGCTGCTCTAGGCTGCTGATGATTTGACTGGCATTAGGCTGATGTGTCACACTGTGGGAGCTCTTGTGGAATATGCACACACTTAACTGCAGCTCCATATCACCTCACTATAGACGGAGGAAAGTCCTTATTTTCTGTTATTTACATAGAGCCCCTAGAGGTTTGGAACTTTTTACAGCAGGCAGCGGGAGGGCATCACACAGGACCTGGCTCAACTCAACTCAACTTTATTTATATAGCACCTGTCATACAATCATGATGCAACAACAAATACAATTTTGCAAGACTAAAAATGACAACAATAAACAATAAGACATAAAAATAAAAAAAGTAACCAAAATGAATAGGCTCAAGAGAAAGATGTGTCAAAATCAATAATTAAGACTTAAAAATGAAGGCAATAAATGAGGTATCAGGCTAATAAGGCTAAAAAGATTTGAAGGTCTTAAGGTATTTTTGGGAAGTCGCTGCCATGCTGCCATCAGACATTAACTTCTGATTACCACAGAATATAGTATATGTGGATTTATAACGTTCCAATTTAATCAATTAATATTTGTAATTTTAATGAATTTAGTACAGCAGTATTATTCTAATAAACCTCACTTGCATGCATGCAGATCCTGACCAATCAGATGCTGCCTAACGGCAAGGGGTCTGTCTGATTGGCCAGAGAGTTAACAGCATGGCGGGTGTTAGACCAATTAGCGTCTAGTAGAGACGGAATGTAATTTAATATATTGTTACTATATTCAAAGTACAATGTCACAGTCTTTCTTGACATCTTTATCGCGCAAGTTGACATCGCGATGACAATAAAAAAATATATATATTGCTTCGATGGTGCTGTTTTGTGGCTAAAACTCTGACCTCCCTGTAGTAGAAGTCAAAATGCTTTTTCTCTATAAGAATGATTAAAATGTCCTATTACATAAATGTGGGCATCTAATCATTCCATCTAACTTGGTTATGTTCACATGAATACTCTTCCTCCCATTGTCTGCCAAGTTATATCACTGACAGTCTGGCACTGGGCCACAGACTGCAGGACTCCTCGCCTCTCCTCGCCACACTGTTGGCTGTGCAGGCTGAAACACTCACCTTCCACAATTAAAAAAAAAATAAACACTCAAAAATAAACCACAATGAGCCCCTTGGATATGATGTGTGAAAAAAAAAAAAGCACAGAGCAGGCTGTGTGACCTTTCCAGCCTTTTGGTAAACTTGTACAAGGCGTCGGCGGGACTAAACAGGAGGTGACAGATATCAGAATGCCACATGTCACCAGCACTTCTGCCAATGGGAGCAGCTCAGGGGCAAGCGACTCGGGACAGAGGGAAGGAAGACGAAGAGGGGGAGAAGGTCACAAAAATTAATCTCCCAAGCACTAAAACACACAACAAAGGGAGTGTCATCACACTCATGGTAACTCTGTCAAACCGCTTCACTTAACGTTTTGCAGTTTGACAGAGTTACCATCACACCGGAGGCTATACAGGATTCCCTCAGCCGCCTAGTCACTACAAAGGAAGATGATGAGATTCAAGGAGAATTTATTACTATTATCATTACTATTAATCCCAACCAAAATACTGAAAAAAGGAAACAAGTTTAACTGTGTGGTTACTAGGGCAGCAAATAACAATTATTTTCACATCTGACCAATCTGACGATTATTTTTAAAATTAATCATCTTAACGTTTAGTCTGTAAAATGACATCACAATTTCAAATGCCCATGGTAACGTCTACAAATTGCTTGTTTGGTCCAGTCTAGGGCTGCAAGGATTAATCAATTAGTTGTCAACTATTAAATTAATCACCAACTATTTTGAGTACATTTCTATAAGAAAAAAAAAGTCTGAATTCTCTGATTTCAGCTTCTTAAATGTGAATATTTTCTGATTTCTTTACTCCTCTATGACAGTAAACTAAATATCTTTGAGTTGTGGACAAAACAAGACATTTGAGGACGTCATCTTAGGCTTTGGGAAACACTGATCGACATTTTTCCCCATTTTCTGACATTTTATAGACCAAACAACTAATCGATTAATCAAGAAAATAATCAACAGATTAATCGCTAATGCAAATAATCATTAGTTGCAGCCCTAGTCAGAATATTAAATTTACAATACTTTTGATCTGTTGGAACCAGCAAAGGTTTTTTTCGGACAGTTGAATAAATCAACTAATTGTTTCAGCATTAGTGGTCAACTATAAGATTATGCCTCATAATGAATTTAAGACAGCGAAAGCCTTTATGTTTAATATTGGCGTGCTGTCATCACTCATGTAATTGTCTGTATGCTGACAAAACCAACCCAAAGACTGAATAATGTCTTGCAAAGATTAACCCCATAGCTATATTAACAAATACAAAGACACACATATTGACAGTGAAGGGAAGCAAGACTCCAAACAGGATTGCTCATAAAGGTATAAGGCTGGGGGGGAGGGGAGGCAACCAATTTAAGCATTTCATTGCTTTTAAAGTTTAAAGTTGACAGCCAAAGGAAGAGGCGTGAGCCAATTAGATGCCCTGTCCAATTAACACTTAACACCGTCGAGGTGTGTGCATTTTTCAGCATGACACCACCGTCATCCCGAGCTGTCTGAGAGTCGCTGTGACAGAGAGCATGACACACCGCTCCTCAACCCATTGTTCAACATTACGGCAGCTCTAAAAAAAAAATAAAAAATAGGTTTGCTAATAGCTACCACTGAATGCTTTAACAATAGTAACATATTGTCAAGTGTGGACTTTACGTACGAAATAGAAGAGAGACAAACCTACGCAAAGATCTACAAGGTGTGTCACATTGACAGTGTGGCCATATTGTGCAATGACTTGTCATAATGGTGACAGGAGCATTTGAGCGAGGATGGACAGTTGGAGGTGTATAGATTCAGAGCGAGAGAGAGAGAGTGGGGGTGGGGGGGGGCAGAGAGGACAAGAGGGCATTGCTTTCATTCGCTGCGTGGTAGCTTGACAAATGTTAGCATGAGCCTCTAAAGCGCTGTGACAACCGCCTGCTGAGAGCACAGTCTCGCTAATGTGTCCTGGCATGCCGGCCCCCTAATCACACATTTACATATGCAATGACCTACATTTGCATGTCAGATCGCACACTGTCCGGCATGATTAACAGTGGGCACCTCCCTGTGTGGAGTCGCCCTGGGTGGCAGCAGAGGCCGTGCGAGGGCGGAAGAGAGGGCTGGAGGGAGGGCGGCTTTTTTGGCAGCCAAGGGGCCGGGCTGCCAGGCAGGATTATGTCAGCCAGCGGCCCCGGCATTAGACACTTCATTAGAGCTAATCTGTTTAGCAGTGGGCAGTGTATGTAAACTTCACAGGCCATTTGCGGCACCTCTTCACCCCCTGGCCTGGCCTTCAAAGGGCAGCCAGGCCAAAGCTGAGTGACAGGCCGTCTCATCTGCCGCACACGGGTGTCACACAATCAGGAGCTCCCAGCTGAAACACAAGGCCCCGACAAACACACACACATAAGGGGGAGTCACAGAGGAATGACCCTGAATGACGCAGGGGTCAGTGTCTGAACAAAACTGGGAAGAGACGGTTGTACAGACTACTGCTAGTAAGAATCTAAACTTGATTGTTCATATGTATGTTGAATGGTAGAGCCCAAAGATGAAGGGTTGGCTAGAAGAACAATGCATCTTGTTTATCTGAATGGGTAAAGCAAATGCTGCCAAGGGTACATGTTTGAGTCCTTCTTGGGGTTTCCATTTAAAGAAAAATAATTCACAAGACTTAGCTGCATATTTAAATCAATTAAAGGAACGCAAATCCTCTAATGCTGGACAATATGTTATGAAGTCATTCAAAAATCGGTAAAAGACTATATCAATACGGGGTCACATGTCAGATGTCAGAAACAATCAATTGCTCTGCCCCTCTACTATAAATAAGGGCCAAGACAAATAAATAATTAGTGTTGGTCCTTTGATTATTACTGTCTCTTTCTAAATTTGGACTTTCTTCATGTTTTTCTTGACTTACATTTCTGTGGTGTGCTTACTCTTTTCACTCACATCATTCTGGTTGGTGATGGGGACAAGCTGCAGGGGATGGAGATAAGTGGCAGCCGTGCAAGGCATTATGGGTAACGTCTGTGAGGGACAGCGTGTCTTGGGTATAAAGGTGACACACAACCGCCATGGGCAACTCACTAGCAGGGGGATTGAAAGAGAGAGAGGGAGAGAGAGAGAGAGAGTAGAGGAGGAGAGCAGACAGACAGCTCATCGAAAGGAAGTGTGATACGGGCTGCCCAATAATGACACCATTGCCAAACACAACTGACAAGACACATGGAGAGTGGAAGAGGGAATGCGGAAGACAGGGAGAGAGAGAGAGAGTGAGAGGAGGGGGAGACAAGCAGCAGAGGGGCGAGGGTGTGATGTGACAGCCCAGCAATGCCAACGGCTGCCACAGAAAGGCCAGCGGCGGCAGAGAGGTGCTGTCTCCCGTGGAGCGAGACAGAGAGGGACGCAGTAACAGAGAGAGGAACTCAGGACACGTCCACACTAAGCCGGTTAAATTTAAAAAACGCATCTCTCCATTTTGCCACACTGGACCAGAATTTTACACACCTCAAAACTGAGCTTTTAAAAAAAATGATCTCTAGAGTGAGGCTATGGCTGCATATTTTGGTGTGGATGGGGAAAATGAAAGTAGAAAAATGAGAGGAAATGAGGAGAGAAAGCAAGAAAAATGACATGCAACAATGGTCCCAGGACAGACGGGAACCAGGGACGATGCAGTTCATGGTCGGTGCCTTAATCCCACCAGAACGCCCTGTGATCATTCATTCTAAAGGCCGTTACACTCCGGTGGCGTGACGAATATACAACACGAAAATGTGAAATACTCGCCTGAATATATTATATATCTAGGGCTTTTATTGTGAAAGGTAATAACGAAAGGAGTGGATCTGTATGCGCTACCTTTGTCAATGTTGAAAGGAGTGATAAAGTTTGCCATCCTGGTTCAGACTACGGAGTCTCCGTGTTGTTATTTCATAAATATAGCTGAAACTCAACCCGTTCTGCATAACGTGATTGGTTGATGCCTTTATTTGCAGTGCAAAAGCTCAGAAAATCAACTTTGTTCCGAAAAAAAATTATGTCGCCGTGTGATATTCGCATTCTGTGTGAAAGTACCCATGACAAAAACAAAAGTTAGAAAACATATATTGACGCCCTAGGTGTGTAAAGACCTTTACTCTTAATATACAGTAGCTGATCACCCAAAGCAGGTGTTGTCATTAGTTGTATTTATGCTTATTTTGTGCTTAGTTTGAGATCATAAAGTAGTGACCAACATTCAGCGCGGTACCCTAGAAAATACTATTCACCTCACTAACAGTTAGCACAAAACACAATTTTCTGCTTGTTGAGTTGTTGGATGAAGAAGTAACGATTTTGTCTGTTGGTTTGTTTTCTTATTGTTCAAACCTTTTAGTATGGACAGGGATCTCCACGAAAACAACCTGAAAACTCTAGTGTGAACACAAAGTGCTTTCACATTTAAATAATGTTTACAAAATGAGTCGCATTACTGTGGATGTAGTCTCCAAGAAAGCCGGGGAGGGATACAAGGAGAGACGGAGACAGCAACTGGCAGGCAGGGAGGCCCACTCCCAACCCCACCAGTCACCTACCCCCTTGAGCACGGCGGCACCATGCAATATTCATCCTCAGCCAACCGGCAGGATTCACCCCAAAGGTGCTCTTCGCTCTTCTCCTCTCAATCTGCTCCACAACCGCACCGCCTTGTCGCAGCGCTTACAGACAGATCCGTGTCTGTCAAACTCTGCAGTGACGATCAAAATCTGATCTGAGGGGGCCTCATCGCCAACCCTCCCACTCACTCAAAGAGCAAATGCGCCATTAAAAATGCACATCTTACCAGCTCATCTCGTTTACCTAATGCATATGCATCATACCTCCGGGACCAAGAGAAATGATATTGCAAGCGATACAGAATATCCTTCATCACATATACAATTCAGATTTCTTCAGGAGGCTGGTGGGTTTTTTTTTTCCCTCGTGCTGCCGAGCAGACTGAATCTTGGGAAAGTGTGAAACAGACGCAGGACTTGTTGAAAGACACCCATCTGGATGCTGCTTAGACAGCCATCTACATACTCTAACTGACTCTTTCTCTCCATCTCCCACTAAATGTGAAATCAGTTCAGACGTCTTCTGTGAGAGTGAAAAAAACATGACGCAACATAGAAAGTTCACTGTGCTACCAATAACCTAAGCACAAAAAGTGAGCCTGGAATTAACACTGATGTAAACTGCTAGAAATAGACTGAAAAAACACAGAGAGAGAAATCATTAAGCCTGAACAATACCCTACAATCAACTGTTGGGAGCTCAGTGGAAGATCTAGCGTCTGAGTGTGTATGCGTGGGGGGGTGTTGCCTAAGTGAAATTAATCATTAGAGCTTTTATCTGACTTTCTTCTGTGTGCAACCCAATTATCTTTAATTTTGCAATTACAAATCTTAGAATAAATTAACCCCCTTGGCAATTCCAGTGTTAATGTTGCAGTGCCCTTGCATACGCAAGAAAAACAACCCAGAGAGTACAAGCCTATTTTTAGTGTTGTTTCTTTCTCAAAGAAAAAAAAAAATCCACATTTACTCTGGGGCATATGGATGATCCTCTTTGTTTAAAGTCTATTCAATAGTTATGGAGGCAAAAACATCCTTCTGAAAAAGAAATCAATGGACCTGATGTTGGAGGGCGGTATTAAAATCCAGCAATGACCAGATCTGCACAGGGCAAACCTGAGTTGTATCGAACCAAGAGAGGCATGCAAGGAGGCCAGGCTCTGCCAGCCTCCAGAGCTCTAATCAATAGAAACAACTCAACATTCATCCACCGCTGTCTGTCTCTCTCACACACACACGCACACACACACACACACACACAGGCTACAGCCGGCTGAAGGATGCTGCACGGACTGAAAGGCACCACTTGATTGACGCAGGGAGAAAAAAAACGGGGTAATACAGAATATTTACAGTTCAAAATGTGAAGGAGGTAGGATACTATGCTTGCAATGAATGGATGAATGGGTTATATCATCATATATTATCAAATAATTCCCCTTTGTCAATTAATCTTAGGAGTGGGGGATAAAAAAACAATACAGCATAGTATCACCATACTTTGCGTGTCAATATTGTATCGATACACGTCAAGTATCAATCTTTTATTATATAAACTATTAACCTCTTAACAATCTGACAGGCTCAGTCTTAAAGCTAAGGTGAAGATACTTGTAACATATGAAACGAGAAAACCTAAGGAATCGATTGGTACCAACCGTGTCATGTTAGCTTGTCGGGAAGAATGCTAAATAACGCTCCAAAGTTACACTAGATTTTATGAGGAAAAACTGCCATGGCCATTTTCAAAGGGATCCCTTGACCTCTGACCTCAAGATATGTGAATGAAAACTCTGAGATGAACAGAGTGAAAACTGTATCTTATTAGATTAAACAGATGTTGACAAACTGCATATAATTTGCAGCTGGAAAAAGGTAATAAATAGCAATATACAACATATCGCAAAATATTTAAAATTGCAATAAGATCGTATCGTGACTGAAGTATTGTGATAATGTCGTGTTGTGGGGCCTTTGATGATTCCCACCCCTACTTAATCTACAGGGAAACAATTTGTAATGCCACAATCTTTATTAAATTTAACTAAATCACTAACTATATGATAAAATGTGACATGACTATATAATATAATAATAAGTGATTTACTGAAATAGAAACCCTTAGCAACAGGGCTGGACCACATGGATAATCTTTTATCACAGTGTTTGTAATTTCATATCATAATCATGATCAAGTGCATTTTCTAAAAAATTAATTAAGAAACTCTTTATAGATAATTTGATGTGATCGTGCCTTAAATATTTGAAAAAGCCAGATACTTCATCACATTGTTGTAGAGCTGCAACTATTAAATCATAATCAGATTTATTTTGCCAAGTACATACAGACAAGGAATTTGACTTTGGTTTTATGCAGTTCTCTCAATGTACTTACACGAAATGGAAATAACAAGAACAACACAGCTGGACATAAAGGTAAGGAAAATACAGGATTGTATGTACACAAGTAGTGAGAAAATTGGTGTATATATAAATATTATATAAATATATACATGAAATTAATTGCTAACTATTTTGATAATCGATTAATCAGATTGAGTAATTTTTTAAGAAGAAAAAAAGTCAAATTTCTCTGATTCCAGCTTCTTAAAAGTGAGTATTTTCTGGTTTCTTTACTCCTCTATGACAGTAAACTGAATATCTTTGAGTTGTGGACAAAAAAAGACATTTGAGGACGTCATCTTGGGGTTTGGGAAACACAAATATTCACAGTTTTCTGATATTTATAGACCAAACAACTAATCGATTAATCAAGGAAATAATCAGTAGATCATTAGACAATGAAAATAATGGTTAGCTGCAGCCCTACACTGAGGCAACAATCCTGTGACTATAATACTGCCATTTACTGAAGGAGACCTGATCATTGATTTGCAAAACAAAACACCCAGAGACTGCGTATTAGAGACTGTCTATAAAAGATATGACAAAATGGCTTTTATGCAGCTGAAAATTGCCATGATCTCACTTAATATGTCGACCTACTCCACAACCCTATTAAGCAGTTTGGTTCGTGTTCATATGTGTGTCTGTGTGTGTCTACCTGGGGTTGAAAGACTTGCACGGATGCTGGCTTTCCTTGTGGCTGCGTGTCCATATCCATGGTGTTAGGAGCTTGATCCTTTACACCTCTGAGAACGACAAACACACAAAATAGAACTTCTGGTTAGCCGACTCAACGTTAAACATCGGACATTTCCTTTAAAAAAATAACACTAAATTCTACAATAATATTTCACAACAGAAAATAATAACCTCAATCAACTGGACAACTGTTCTCGGTTATTCAGCACTAAACTACTGAGTGCTGGTTGCAGCCCGAGTGTCCAGTTTCAGCAGAACTGGATCCCACGACATGCCTGTGGATTTGACACTCTTTGTCCGGGTCCGTCTCAAGTTGCAGCGTGGCAGAGAGCCACAGCAGGCTGCCATATTAATCTGAACAAAGCAGAGATAATGCCACTCTGCATCTCCTTGGCATTCCCCCAAGGAACCTTTCATGTGAATTACCGGTTATACCAGCTTTAACGCATTTATCCTGGTTCATTTTCTGTTTCCTGAGAAAATACAGGTCACACGGAGGTGAGTGTGCTGGGTATGGGTGTATGCCACGGTGCTGTATAATTGCATGTCCTGGCATGTAGCCTAGAAGCAAGCTAATTGCATGAGATGCTCCACCACCAGTTGCTTGGCTTATTGCCACACTTAAAACAGACAATAGGAAATGTTACCTGATTATCACTTACACAAATCTTGATGCAAAACTTATATTCACACACGTAATTAGCATGAGTCTCCACTTAACTCATGCATGTGGGAAGAACAGATTTTGACTCTAGGATCACTTCCCATGTATACTGTAATGCACACAATATGGTTACACAGTCCAACAATTAACACCAATTTACTCATAATTTACACACGATACAATCCATAATAGCAACCGTGTGTCATCCACAAGTAAACTCATATATGAGTTGGGGTGTTTGCATGTAGTCAACATACAAAATTAAGCTGCTGTGATGTTTGAGTGTGTTGACTGGGATGATACACCTATCTCCCGATTCGATACTATCACGATACTTGGGTGCCGATTCAATATTTATTGCGATTTTTAAGTATTGCGATTCGATATTATGATTTATTGCGATTTTTGCTAACTTTTTTTAACACTAGAACATGGGAAAAAGTTGAATCATACACTTTACTTTGAAAAATATCAGAATTAATACATTAAAATGTTTGATTTTCAGCATGTTAGTAGTCAGAAATGTCATGAAGTCAAATTTATCAGTCATTGTCACGCATTATTTATAACATTTTTTCCAGCTTCCCTAAAATCAAAGAATAAAGACAATGCCCTCACCTATAAAATAAATAAAATGTGAAGGTGCAGGTCGTATCCACGCGGACCCTCCGCCGTCTCGTACTTCCCTGTTGCGGCCAGCTGCGGTTTGTTTTGGTTGATGGATACAGAACGGATATGACTACAACAATGAAGCAGTAACTTCCTTCTACCTCTGCATAGACTCAAATGAAGCAAATATATTGATTCTGGCATTAAAAAATCTATTTCAAAATCGAAAAAAATTAAAAAAAACGCGATACATACTAGTGTGCACATGCATCTGCACACACGCTGGGTGAAAGCATTAAGGAGCAGTTGTTATCAACAGAGGCAGATAATTGCGTCTTCAGTAGTCAGTAAGGGGGGAAATGACCAAGGCTGTACTACCATATACGGTTTATCTACCAATCTAGATTCTAGTGTCGGGTTTTATGATTCTGCCACTGTCTGTTGTCTCTTTGCAGCGTCTCATTTACATGAATACTGTACATGCATGCAAACACAAACGGACAAACACACAGTAAAGTTCCACACAAAGCTAAAAAGGGACACAACACACTTCACAGTGGGACATTTGCATGTTTTTTCCACTAGAGTGAAGGCCGTCTGTCTGCGGGTCTGTCAGTCTGTCATTTGTGTATTACTAACTGTCTCTCGTCTCAGTCGTCTCAAACCTCCCCGGCCAATTAAAAATCCCCTGGTACAATGGAGAGGAGAATGGCACAGAGGAGCTGCCTCGCCCCTGATGTTGTCAGTCCCATTCACTAAAAGGTTAATAATGCTAATTAGACATCTGCAATATACAATATATGCATGCATGGCACTGTATGTGCATGTTTGTGTGCGTGTTGGGGGCCTTTAATATGTGCATGTAAGACAGCATGCGTACGTGTGCGTGTGAGCATGCAAGTATTTTGCAAATGTTGTGGTTGTTTATTTTAGATTAGCTCAGCTTTTCTTTCCGGGGGTTCGCTGGCCTTCATGTGAGCTTTGAAGCTCGTGGAAAGAACTGTTTGCACAACACTATTTCCCCTGGGATTGCATTGACTATATTGGGAATATTGTTTTCTGAAATTTACATTAAAAGCTTGTTTCAAACAAGTTTAAATCAATTCAAATGTAAAAAAAAAAAAAGGTTTACGATTAATAAGGATTTAAAAGCACCCACCGCTGGAGGGGAAAAGGCAAACTAGAAAAACATTGTTAAATGTCCAATACTGAATCTTTTGGTTCTTATTTATTTATTAACAAACCCACTAAAGAAAAAATATTTTTGAAAGCCAACTATTGTCATGACTTGTGTAAAGGCCTGGTTATGCTGCCTAAATGTACCAATGGCACCATGCTGATTCATTTTTTTACCGTTTCCATAAAAACACCAATAACAAGATATTTTGGGCAACAGTGTCCAAAACCAAGCTTCCTCTTTTTTTTGACTGAGCATTCATAAAATAATTTCAATAGATAGGGAAACATCTTTACAGAGAAATGTGGCCATTATACAGTATGTGCAGGCGAGAGTTTGTACTGTGGTAACACTAAAATGAATCATGTTCCTCATAATCCTGGTACCCTTTTACTTGTTGTTCCCATACTAACCCTAAACAACTTGACTTATAGGTTGAAAATAATACTTTAATAATAATTCTCCAAACAAATAAACATAAATAATGGTTCCAGTCACACAAAAGATCAGCACTAGTCTGCTCGATCCACACGATCACCTTAACATCGTAAACATAATGACATTAATGAATCTAGTCGTTATGGTAATAAAAGGTATTATCTGTCAAATATCTATCCCAGTATGTTTATCTTCAAATGTTACAAGAGTGGTTGGCGTTTTAATGCATTAACGAAGAAAAGTAACGTCATGGAAATCTGTTTTCTTCTTCTGTAGGGGAAACCTGTGATCTCAAAGTGAAACTTCTTGCATCACGTGTTGTTCTTAAATTCGTATGTTCACAAAGAACAGAGAGCACCACTACAATACAGTGTGTATCAAGGTGCCGGGATCATTAAAAACCATACCTGGGCAAAATCTGGCTTATTGTGGAAGTTTGTAATTGTGTAAATTGTTAAAAACAAACAACATAATTGTCATTATGCGTTTTAAAATTTTCCTTCAGTCAGCACTTGCACAAGAATTATGTTAATCCTTAAAAGCAGCAGCCTCAAAAATAAGTGTGTTTCAGCCTTTAATATTTGTACCTCTGTAATTTGGCTTCCAGTCCTATTAAGACAATGTGGAAACATCCTGGATATGCATGGGGACTAGGTGAAAATAGGGCCTATCAGACAGACGCTGACTAGCTGGGTGTCGTGACATTTTGATTTCGGTGTCACAGGGGACTTTACAAGTCGCCCACCCGGACGGCCTTCCTGCCTCTTGTAGTGATTCTTTACACTTCAGCCTTGTGTTTTGTTAGATTGGGGCTGGCACCCTCACTCCTCATCCCTAACCCTCTTGTGTTTCTGACTGTCTATGTGTCAAAATAACCAGGGGGCATCTGAGCTCCCCGACGCTTTTTCGCCTCCCCACATCCCACGTTAACGAGATCAATTAAGACTGCCGTGTTAGATTAACACACACCAGGAAACGGCACAATTAACGAAGCTAACTCAATCAAATGAGGCAGGGTCACACTGTCTGGGCTCCCATTGACACACGCAGTTCAAGTAATGTGTGCAACCCATCAAAAGCAAAGCCTCGTCCTCGTGATCCGGACAAATCAAAACACGCAGATTGATTTAAACTTTCATCATGTGAACCTTAAAGCTGCTAAATCTCTCTCGCCATGAATGCCGCTACGCTGTTTCCACTGTTTCTCTCATCATCTCTGATCCACAAAAAGTCCTGCTCTCATCACAGGAAGGAATTTTTGATTTCCAAAACATTTGGTGGGCACAAACAAGCAGTGGAAACTCAAGGTACCAGTGTGCCTGCCGTTCTGTCAGGGGGACGAGAGATGGTGGTGGGGTGGCTAGGATTTTGGCAGCAGTGAGGCCGCAGCAGCTAAAAGCTAAATCCCCTCACTATTCATAGATGCATGTCAGAGACTAGTTCAGACTGAGCTTTGGTCTGAGACAGCTGCAGATATACAACGAGATAGACCCATGTTTAGAGTGCGCTAGAAAGAATCAATACAGGCTACATATTAGGGGTGGGAGGGGGGGATCAATACAGTATGGTATCGCAATATTTTAGGTGGCAATATTGTATCGATACGTGGACGTCTAGTATCAATCTTTTATTATATAAATTATTAACCTCTGACAATCACTCTTAAATGTAGAGTGAAGATACTCGTTGTTCTGATACTGGTACCAGTATTGGAAATGCGTCCGATACTGCCCCAAAATTTGGGATCGGGTATTGGCAAGTATGCCAGTCTATGCACCGATCCGATACCATAATTTATAAACCCAGGGGAAAAAAATCAACTTGTTTAACCAGAAAAACAATTCTTCTTCTTTGTTATTTGTTCATGTTTCAAAAATGGTGTCGGACATCTCTAGAAGATACTAGTATCATATGAAACTAGTAAACCTAAGGGATTGACTGGTACCAACCATGTCATGTTAGCTTGTCGGGAAGAAAGATAAATAACGTTCTAAAGTTAGGCAAAATTTTTGGTGAGGAAAACCTGGCATGGCCATTTTCAGAGAGTTCCCTTGACCTTTGACCTCAAGATATATGAATGAAAAGAGTGAGATGAACAGAGTGAAAACTGTATCTTATTAGATAAAACAGATGTTGACAATTCAATTTGCAATTGAAATGGGGTAATAAGTCGCAATATATTTTATCGTTTTCTCAGAGTGTCACAAAATGTTTAAAATCGCAATAAGATCGTATTGTGACTTAAGTATCGAGATAATATCGTATTGTGGGGCATCTGGTGATTCCCACTCCTACTAAATACGTGGAGACACATTATGCTCATACCTAAAATCATAACATATATATATTAAGTCTCAAGTTTTACCATCTAGACTCATATTTGGTGTCATCTCGCTGCTTTGAAGTAACAATCGTACTGAATATCAAACTATTATATTATTAGACTTTAAAACAAAAAAAATCTACAAATTATCCCCTAATGTTTCTCACCAGTTCCATTACTGTTAGGCTGACAGGTGTGAATATATAGCGTCCTTGCAGATAAAAATTGGCGAGATCATTGGAGCAAGTGAGCAAGCAAGAACACCATTTATCTCTCTGACAAACTGATGGTTGTTTTTCTGTTGAGTAGTGAATAAAAAACTTTCCCATGCAGACCACCAACCACTCAGTGTAAACAAACACCGTTTTCTGACTGTGTTCCATCTAATGTGAGACTCCAGCTCGACATTCTCACAGCAGGCCCAATCACACGTAGGTAATTAAATGCTGGAGGAGGGAAGGGAGAAACAGAGTGTGGCAGAACGAGAGGAGGAAAGAAGAGGATATTAACAAGACTATTCAGCGCTTTTCTGTGAACAGTCTTCTTTGTTCTCTTCCACTTCCAGCACACATCTGATTTGTAATTTGCTTTTTTCCCCACTTACTTGCAAAATCAAACCTGTGATTTATTTTTTGTTTTTATTTTCCTGTGACATATGCTCTATCACCTACTGTACTGTGCAAAAACTTTACAACAAGAAATGTACTTTAAGGAAAGAGTCACTTTAAGCTGCAGTTTCCTTGAAGGCCATAAAATGCTGGCTTCATTCGAAGATCCAACCGTAATTAAAAGGGGGACTCCAGCGATTTATGGATTGCACTTTCATAAATTTGGGGGACTCATCTGATGATGTCATCAGGGTTATTTTATCAAACTTTGGAGAGCTCCCTCCAGAAGACATTATACAACCATTTTCACAGGCTGAGTAGTACTACGTCCTCATGAAGAGTAAACTGAACATCATGAATAAAATCAGAGAAGATTTCAGAACAAATATGCGCCTACAGATGGATATCACCACTCCACATTTCTTAATTAAACTCACTGTTTGCATTGAACATTCACTAGTAAGAGTGGCTAACAATATTTTGTTTTCTGTAGCATATTTATTGACCTATTCTGCCACAGAATTGTTCAACTTTATCATTCCTTCATCACTAAGATTATGACTTTTTTGCTCAACCTTATAAAAAGCGCTCTGAAAAAGTATGAACAAGTTGGCTTTTCATAACACGCTGGACAACAAGTCGTCCAACCTTGATATGAAAGAGCACATCTTCAGGCAAAAAAAAACTGAGTGGGAGAAGGCAAAAAGAAGTAAGGGGACAGCAGGGATGGAGGAGGACCGAGTGGGACAGATGCAGAACTGAGAAAAATGGCAGGAGAGGAAAAAAAAGAAGCTTGTTAGCCCTGATGTGTTCATGGTCCTGTGAGAGACGGTGTGGAGCTGTGCACCACAGAAGTTGGCACTGGCTTTAGCTCCTCTTTAATCCCCATTTCCTCCCTTCTGCATTATTCATTTAAAACAGGAGAAGAGGAAAAACAAAGAGAGGGAGCCGATTATAAAAAGGTGGATCAAGGCAAAACTGGGAAGTGAAGGGGAAGGGTCCTGGAATTAAGCGGGCCCAAAGAGAAGAGTGCTAAATCAGCTCTCGATTCGAGGACAATAAATATGAACACAGGCTGATGAGTTTGGGTCTAAGGAGGAGAGAAGAGAGATGGGCAAGAAAGGAGGTGAAGAGAGGGGTTGGGGGGGAAGTTAGAAAAAGGAGAGAGGAAAAATATAATGTGACACCATCCGGCCTGGGTGTAGGATGTGAGGGAATCAAAGGCACCTTTGAGGAGCCAGAAGACGACAGTGAAAGTGCTAGAAGAGTGGTGTCCATGATTACAAGAAGTGGAGAAATCTTTGAGTCTGTGCTCATGAAAGCCCACCCCAGGCCTCGTCTGAAACCCCTGCTTGACTAACACTGATGATACAGAAAGAGGAAAAAAGGAAGAGAGAGGACGAGAACCACTAATGATGGAGGGGTCCGGATACTACAGAAGCAGCGCACTCTCCAATTCATTTTAATCACTATTCAAAATCATTAGCCCAAATGTGCGAGCACTCGTGTTCGTTGGACCACGAGCCGAGAGAGAGACAGAGAGTGGGAGAGGACCAATTACACCTCAGCATGTGAGCCGGTCTTTGAGGTCTTTGAGTAAGACGGTCCAAAGACTTGATGGAATACAAAATGAAGAGAGGAAACTTTATTGTCTCTCAATCTAAAAGGAAAAAACACGAAGATAAAAGGGAGAGACCTTTGAAAATAGGCTTTGCAAAGCCAGCCAAACACACTACAGAGTCAAATCATTTGGACTTTTCCGTTCCCCGAATGTGGCTACAAAAGCATAAAGTTAATCAGGGCGCAACTCAGCATGAGAATATTAAAGAATCTCAAACAGTCGGACAGAGGAGCCAAACAACAACACTGACATCAAACAGGATTCATTATTCAACAGGCAGAACATGGCTGGATTAATGGCTAGGTCTCTTTCAGACTGGATCTGATCAAACTCAATGTGGCTTTTCAGGCTCTTCCATCTACAGCTTGCTGACCAAAACTGGATTTTTGCAGAATATTGAAATCAATGTTTGAATCTAAAAAAAAAAAAAAATCAGATAGCAATATTGTTATTGTGATATCCTATATTGTAAAAACAGAAAATAAGCAAACACATTTTATATGGATTCCTTAAATTTGGTTTGGTTTAAAAATTGGGACCAACATAGTACGGAGCGGGACAATTTACAGT
Source organism: Sebastes umbrosus (assembly GCF_015220745.1). Taxonomy (NCBI): domain Eukaryota; kingdom Metazoa; phylum Chordata; class Actinopteri; order Perciformes; family Sebastidae; genus Sebastes; species Sebastes umbrosus. Next base: position 6,232,977 of record NC_051273.1, on the reverse strand, counting down.
TGAAAAAGAAAGTTTGTAATTGACCTCAAATAGATCTTTGGTATTTTTTGAATGCAATTTCTTGTTATGCCGAGTTCAGACCTCACAATATTTTTGTCTTTTACAATGGTCACTGTGAGGTTCAGCAATTAGGGAGTCATAAATTCTTGCCGTGAGGCCGACAGACATAAATTTACGCATTTATTTATTTACTATTTATTTCTCTCTCCTCCTCCTCGGACAAACCTGCACATGCCTCTGGTCAGTTATTCAAATATGAATATATGACACACACTTACACAACACACTTTTACACAGACACACACAAACTCTTACAATACTCCCACTAACAAAAGAAACCAAAAATATGTATCGTATTCAAATCCTAACATCTGTTTCACACATCTTATGTTAATGTCGTGTTACACCTCTGTTCGTACAATTTGTCACCTCTTTGTGCAATGTCACACTGACAAAACGACTGAGGTTTCTTCGACTGTTTCGCAGTTCCACCTAGCAACACCACCAAAATCATTCTTCTTTCGCTTCGCCATGTTTATAGATGTGCGTGCGTGGAAGAGCTCTCTGTGCTGCTATTGGTCAAAGTCATGGACGTGAGGGAACATGCCGTGGAAGGTTAAGAACATGTTAGGCACAGCGTCCACATTACACGGGATAAAACGATCGATTGTCGTGCCTGATGTCCATTGCCACCGAGCCAACACCCTACGTCTGCCGGGTCGGGCTATAACCGGGATAATATCGTGTGGTTTGAACCCAGCATTACTTATTGGCAGACATATATGGACATACATATACCGGCTGCAATTAGCTAAAACTGGTTGATATTTGAACCCAGCAGACTTACCGGTCAGGCTCTACTTCCCACTCAATGTTAATGTGTCTGCATAATGTGTTTAGGAGTTTGACATGAAGAGACATGAAGTATGAAAAAATGTAAACTGTGATGTTTCTGCTATGTACATATATACAGTATATTTGTGTCTATGTTTAGGTATGATAATATCTTTGTGCAACTCAGACCTTCACCCTCTCCCTAGTGGAGGGAGCACAGCAAAATGATAAAAAAAAGGGAATTAAGACAAAGAAAACCGCTGCGGTCCATAGGGACACTACAAGGCCAGTGATCCATAATGCTGCTCGCTAACTATTTATAGCCCTCCTTTACATTTTTCACTTTCACATTTTTATAGGCTAATGATTATTTCACTGCAGAAGTAAATAGCACAGCACAAATCGCCTGGGCTTCATGTGAGGCCTAAATTGATTTATTCCCCAACAATCCAAATAAACTAGCACAGTGCTCTGCTCTGGTGTGTGTACATTTCACCTACTGAAGCCTCTATAAAAACACATCTGCACTATCACCTGACCTTCCATGAGCCAGTAATCCCATTAACAACACTGGACTCTCCTGTCTTCATCCATGTATGTCTGCACATGCACACCTGCACATTTGTATCCCCTCCTATCTCAGTTTTCCTTTTGCATTTTCAGCCAGTATGTATCGTAAAGATGTCCATCATTGAGAAAGGAACTCAAGGACATGCAGGTGTCAGCCACTCTCCCTCTCCCTCGCTCTTATCCTCCCCATCTCCTCCCCTCCCTGCTCCTCTGTGCTCTGTTGCTCCAGCGTGTTGTCGACACGAGCTGGCACGTGGCTAAAAGCCCGGGCCACCTCTCCGCTCTATTGTCCTGCCCACTCCACAGCGGCACTGACGACTCTCTTGTGGCGAGGGGCCCTTTTGTTGCCAGCCTGTCACTTCAGCAGGTGCCGTACAGCAAAAGGCAGGAGCCAGCCAGCCAGCGCGCACCGCTTCGTTAGCGCGGCGCACCGTTTGATGTGCTCATTTCATCAGCCGGAGACGGCAGCCAAGGAGGATGCTAATAATCACTTGAAAAACAAAAACATTCCACTCATGCTTGTAAAAGATAAACTCCAATTTCAATGATAAAAGAAGAGTGACAGACAGCCATGGTACCAGTCAAAAAAAGACCGCCAGCCACACTACCCCTCTTTCTTTCTTCCCCACCACCCCCCCTTCTCCTAGGTGAAACCAATTCATACTGTCAATCACTGAGGATAAACAAGGTATATTGACAAATTGCTGACTGTGTAAGGAAAGACAAAATCGTGTGGGCAAAGTATGCAAAACCAGAGCTGCATTTAAGACAGCTGTGTGATCCCTCAGAAACCAGCTTAGTGTGCGAAGGAGCAGGCTGTGTGAAGGAGAGAACCCCCCCAGGCGTTCAGCAGAGGGGACCCTGGGGGTTTGGGCTATGCTTGCACACCCTCGCTACATTCACAGCCCTTCAAAATGCCATATCACCATCACACCTCAGTTAAAATAGAAACTGAATGCATAATATGTGCAAGAAAATCAAGAGCACATAATTGAGGCTGGCTGATCTAGCTGCAAGTGATGTCATAAGTTTTTAGGATGTTCGAGGGACTAATCGTGGATGTAGTCCCAACTCCAGGCTGCACTGGTTTGAGAACAGAATTACAACTTCTTTAGGGTGCCACATAGAGTTAAGTGCACCATTATAGAGAGAATCTTTGAGACTATTAACTATTAACATATAGGTCCATGTCAGCACAGAAAAAAATTAAAAAGTAAGTGTGTCTGATTTAGGGCGGCAACTAATGATTGTTTTTTTTATAAATGAATCCGCAAGTTATTTTCTCAATTAATCAATTGTAATGGTGTAAATCACAAGTAACATCACATTACGATATAAAACTGATTATTTGGATAACGATATGATATTTGCTGATATCACAAAGTCTGCCAAGATATGATTTGATTTAAATCAGGTGCCTGTGATCGATATTAGACGATATCATATGCCCATTTAACACAATCAGATATATTTACTATTTACTATATTTATCAACTCACAAAAAACAAATATACATAATATGATTTTCCAATTTTATTACTGGGATCTTCCGGATATTTAAAAGAAAAACAATCTATTCTTTTTAATAAAAAGAATAAACATACACCTCCTGTTGTTCACTATTAAGTGCCACATTTCTCATGTTTAAGTGCAAATAAGAATTTCAAAATAAGGGCATATGTTAAAGATGATGATATGTATCATTGTTTTCACTTTGCATCGATGATATTGGATCCTTGATCATGTATTCGATATATCAATCCAGTTCGATGGATCGTTACAGCCCTTATCGATAGGTCCATTTAAAATCTTAAAACAGTGAAAACGCCCATCACAATATCCTTGAGCCCAACGTGACATCATCAAACGTCTAATTTTTTCCAAAGCCCAAAATTTATATATATTTACTATATCAACAAAACAAGAAAAGCAATTCTCACAACTGAGAACATGAAGCCATCACATGTTTGACACGGTTGCTTGAAAAATTACTTTAAGGGGACATCATGCTCATTTTCAGGTTCATGCTTGTATTTTGGGTTTCTACTAGAAGATGTTTACATGATTTAATGTTCAAAAAACACATTATTTTTCTCATTCTGTCTGTCTGAATATACCTCTGAAACGCTCTCTTTTAGCTCCTGTCTCTTTAAGCTCCCCTCCCAAAAAAAGCCCAGTCTGCTCCGATTGGCTTGAAGAAAAATATGGTGCAACTTTACAAAGGTAGTCCTCAAGCTGTGGGCGATATATTCTAATGAGGCTGCATGTGACATAGAAAGGGGAGGCAAATCTGAATGGCTTGTTGAATTACATATTTTCTGATCTAAGCAGCTAATGTACACAAGCACTGAAAAAATGAGTTTTTCATTATATGTCCCCTTTAAAAATTGAGCCATTACCAAAATAGTCAATCGACTAATCGTTGCAACTTTGGTCTGATTTTCTTTTTTATTTCAGTAGAAAGCAGTGCAGTCGGTGTTGAGGCAGTTCACATGTCGCTCAAATGTGAAAACCCTTACATCATACTTCATACTACATTGAAATACCTTTATACTGCAAGCTACCAAACATCCGCCAAACAAAAGTGGAACAAAAAATGCCCATATCTATGATTATTTTGTTATTAAAGCAGCTATTTAGGGTATTTTTACGAGCACACCTCTGAGTTCATGTGAACATTTGAACCAAACATCCACACCCAGATTTGCACACCGCAGCATGACGAACATCCCGAGGCTTTAGGTTGCATTAGAGCCCTGTGGCAACAACTCATCGGTCTTTCACAATGCAAAACAGAGCGCTGCACAGCAGAGCAGAGCTCCCAGTGCTCCAGGACCAATAAGGGCTTTGTTTGTTAGCCATGTCACTGACTGACCACCAAATTAGCTTCATCACCTCTGGCACCAGGATATCAGATGTGACATTCTGCACCACGGGGCTGTGGCTCTGTTTGTCTGCAAGGCTAGAGGGCTTACAGTAAAAAAAAAAAAAAAAAAAGGACATAAAATAGGGACAAATGAGGGAATATCATGCAAAATATAATAAGGAAATGCCACGCTCACTTTTTTTGTTCTGTTCTAAATAAAGGATTGTTTTACACAGCGTTTCCGCCAAGAGTCTGGTCTTCATCAGTACAGCTGTGTTTTCTGAAACCTAACCTCGTGATCATACTAACAGATGAGAGCATCATCATCTATGCAGTTTATTCTGAAATGACATTACCCTTCTTTGTCCTCTATTAATATCTATAAAGGAGGAGAGGAAGCTGCAAAGAAGGAGGCAGCTTGACGTGGCCCATGTGAACTGAACAGAAATGTGTATGTGATGTGGTACAAGACTAAAGAAGACTTATGTGGCATTTGTTGTTTACACAATAAATTAAAGTATAATAGGTGTATAACAGGAAGATTAAAAAGCTACAACACCAAACACCCTTTTAATCCGTTTTTTATTCCAAACCAGCATTAGTGTCTTCTACCCAGCATGCAGTTCTGGCTCTGACTGGGTTCTAGGACAGCAACGATAAAGCAGCAACTGCTGACCCATCTCTGTGTTGTTTAGAGATGATGAAGCCTGTCATTTGAGTTTCTCATCTATGAAACAACCATTAAAAAAAAAAAACATCTGGTGAATGCAGTCTATTTTCCCCTCACACAAAACCAGCAGCAGTCTCTCATACTCCTTTCAAGCAGGTTTTTCCCCCCTTTCTCCCTGGATAGTTTGAAGCAGTTACCCTGCGTCAGCATCGAAGTTTGTCTAAGAGGAAATGACAAGAGCAAGATGTCCAAGTCATTAGTAATGTGAGAGGAGCAGTTCCCAGGCATGTCTCGTTACATAGTTGAGTGCTAACGTGAGGGCTGAGGGCTCGTGTTGGGGCTTTTCTGGGCCCGAGCCGCTTCTCATATCCTACTCTGTGGGGGACGGGGGGGGACGGGAGGAAGAGGACCACAACCCTTCAGCATCTCCACGGTCACTAATGGAAACATCCAATACAATGAACCTAAAAAACCTCAGCTCAACCAATGAGGAGTGTTAAAGATACCAAAACTCAAAGTGTGAGTCCACGCATTAATGTAATACACATATACACAGAAATGAATGTAAAACTGGATGCATATACTGAATGCATACTAATAGTGGGCCCATAGGAATGTGGCTCCACAAAAATCAAGCTTGGCTCTGGTTCGGTTTCAGCCTGCTGTGGCTTCTGTGGTGGGCCCCACTGGCTGCCGCACACACACACACAATCTCCTAACCAGATACAGAGCACTGCTACTCAATCACAGGTCACATACAGTACTGCTGCTGCATATGACTGTGTATACACCCATGTCGCTGTCACACTGCCAAGGAGGATGACTCCTGACTATGAAACCGACAATAACGCAACTGCTTCAGTTGATTCCAGTAGCACAATTTATCCTGGCTCAGGATCACATGACATCACACAGAAATAATTTGACCACATATGTAAATCTACAAAGCAAAGCCAAATTAACAGCTCAAGGTAGGTTTTTGAATTTGGGATTTGAAAAATAGAAACTGTGATGATTAATAACAGGGGCGCAGGCAGGCGTGCATTGTTCATTTCTAGACATATGGCTCTGTCTTGAAGAGGAGGTGTACCTTTGAGGAAAAACTTGGGACTGAAAATAAATCAGGAGTAATGCGACTATATAAAAAGCCAGTCAACATTTTTGGAATGGGTACTTGAAAAAACAAAATCTGCTGGCTTCTATTTCTTCACTTCTCTATTACACATCAATATTGTGGGGAAAAGAAAGATATATTTTATTTTCTGTGCACAGCAGTGAAGTGAGAAATGAGGCTCATTCTACCGTTTCACTCACTTCAAATAGCTCTGGATCGGCCAAGAGTGGAAGCCAAACAAAATGTACATTTGGACCCAAATTATTATAGAAAAACTTGCATGTGAGCACAACACATGCATAGGCAGACACACAAATGCACACACAAGAATGCTTTTTTTTTTTATTCCTCAGGCACTCATCCTTCTTTGCATGAGTGCATCACCCGGCACACCGATAGAGCATCCCGGTATGTGTGCGAGTGTATGTGTAAGAAGCTGACGATCGGAGAATAACGTTACCCCTAAGGGGTCGCACCTCTCTCCGTTCTCGCCCTCCTCCCTTATCCCTTATCCCTCCTCTCTGCTCAGAGCCTGCAGGGATTTCCCTTTTCAGTTCAGGAGAGATGTCAGACCTGTTCCACCATCCCTCACACAGAAGCTGGACTCTGCCCTGCATTCATCCAACATCTGTAAAACGCCACAAATCAGCCTCATTTCTACATATCAGGGCAGAGTGGAGCTCAACGGGGCCGCAGCTGAATCCAAATGTCTCCAACTCATCTTCAAACACTGTATTTGTTGTATTTTGAACTCAAATCCCCTAGGACGCAATATTAATTAAGAGACATGGAGCAAATAATGAGAATCCCTGGCTAACAACCAAAACAGAAACACTTGTTCACAACCACAAATTACGCTGTATCCAAATGATCATTCACAAATATCCAGAAGAGCAGTTAATCCTGTAAACAGCCACTTTCATCCAGCTCATAATATCAAACACAGTCGTAACCACTCTCTTAATCCTGTCATCAGATCCATCCCACCCTGCTCTCACCATCACACAACCAATTATTTTCTTTCTTCTCTCCCGTCGGTCCCTCTACAATCACACAACTCTGCTTAAACTTCACCATCACTTCATCACTCTTGCCACGTCTTCATTCTGTCATCAGAAACAGCACAAGCAATGAGAACCTCCTCCTTTAAATTGTTCACAGAGGAACAATATTTTAGAGCTATCACACAAACTACTGCATTCAATAAAAAATTCAGGGCAGCAGTTTGCATGTTAAGAGCCTTGCGTTTTCTTTTATGCCGTTTTAGAACCTAAATACTCGAAATTCATCCAAAACAATACAAAGGCCTCAAAGGGTTTGGTCCATTGAGGGTCATTGTTTCATTATTAAAACCTGAACTTTATGTCCCCACACATCCTAAAGTTGAATTCAACTCAAGTGTTGCTATTGGCCAAAAGGGAATATAATTCAAGCTCCAGCTATGCTTGACACAATGTATTTTTAATGGTGTCACCACTATTGATTTCAGGGAAGCACTTGGATAAACTGGCAAAACAGGGATTTCACAAGAACTGAAACTTCAGTACCAAGTCGATGCCAAAATTCTGAAAACGTGACAGTACTCGTTTTTCTACCGGGGGGGGCTCGAGACTAATGGCATCCCGTCGTCACGAGGATGAAAATGTGTTTGGTACGCAGTAAACTCACTATCGTCATGTCCAGGGAACTTACCTTATTTTTTCCCTGATAATGCTACATCTGCCATGTTGAAATCATCGGGGCGAGTGCTAGTTAACGTTAGCTAGTTAACGTTAGCTGTTAGCTCCGTGCAGGAATGTGCTGCTTACCAGCTGCTAACCACTAACATTAACGAGCTCTCTTCCTGCCGATTTCAACACAGGAGTTGCCATTGATTTACATTATGATGTGTTCAGACCAATGAGTACTTGGCGAAGGTAAATTTCAACGTGATGTGTTCAAATGTAATCTTGTAAAATGTAGTTTTTGGCGAGAGATAATAGAGAGGGAATTATGACCTGTGTGACTTCCAACAAAAAACAGTATGCAAACGGTAATAAAGGAGTGGATGTTGAAGTACATGGTATTTATTGTTTTAATTTATTGTCTTTTTACCGTGGTATCGAATTTGTATCGAGAATCGTGGCATTTCACCAGTATTGGTATCAACTACTAAATTTATGGTATCGTGATCCCGAATTCAAACCAAAAATCTTACATTATTTCTAGATATTTTAACCCAAAGTATCATGTAGAAATATTGAGTGTAGGTATAGGTATATTAGAACAGAAAAACAGCAGTTATACTGAAATTGCAGGGAAAGACAGAAGGGAAGAACGAGAGCAAGAGAAACAGAAAGAGAGAGAGAAACGCTCCACAACAGGGGTTGAAAGCAGATAAACCAGATAGGTCTTCCCTCCCTCCTTCACATATTAGAATATTAATATTAATGAAACTTCCTGTTTTTTTCCCCCCTCTGTTTTTCCCCCTCAGACGATTTGAACATGAAAAACTTAAAAAGCGCAAATTCCAGGAGTTGCGTATCACAGTTTGACCCGGAGCCACACAGCAGACACCAACCATGACAGACTTGCTGTTCAAAGCAAGCGGGAGCTGCTTTCATCAGGCGATCCTGGTGGTTTTTTTACAGTGTGACACCACCAGCCCATGCCATCTGCCTTTTTCTAAAATCACAACTTCAAGATGTGCTTCCTGCTCGTGCGTTTGTTTTTAGGTGGGCTTCACAACCAAGGCCCAGTGTCACGCAGGCTTTTGCTGCTATGCTGCGTGCTGACTGCTGTTTACAGCCGAGCCCCGCAGAGTGGCGCAATGTTAAATATTCACTGTTAAACTGTCAAGCCAGAACTGGTTGGGAACCCTGCCAGGCATTCACAGTATCATTGGATTCCCCCCCCCTCTTCAAAACACAACCCCACCAAATCAATCACTTTTCCTCCAGCCAATCCAGAAAGAGACCAGCCTGCCTCCCTCCTCCTGCCACACACACCCACTTCCTGAAATGCCCAGACTCCTGAGGACCACTTTATTAAGCCCTCTCTAATCCATTAAAGTTCATTTTCTTTATCGTAAATCCTACACACAAATACATTAGCATGCACATCGTTTGCACTTAAAAGACACCTCTGCTCTAGGCCTGAGTAAGCCGCTGCTGACTCCTGATGCCTGACTTCAGACATCTGTAAAATATTTTTATTCGGTGCCCCAATACCGCACTGGCAAAGGTCTCTCATCCTTGGCTTGGCAGGACTTCTGACAGAGCCAGCCGGCAGCGCCATACAGGCCTAACCCCTGCTGCTGCAGCTTCCTGCTGCTCTGAGGGAGTCAGGCTGCCTGCCTCCCATTGACTGTGGGCCAGGCTGGGCAGGGAGGAGGAGGCTGAGGGGAGGCCCTGTGTGGAGGGGACCCCCAGGAGGCAAGAATGGGGGACAGATTGAGAGTCACGGAGGTTGAGGGGTGGGAAGAAGTAGTAAGGAAACTATATAGAGAAGAGGGAGGGGGTGGTAATCAAGGAGAAGTGTCTAAGACGAGAGGCAGCAATACAGGAAGAGGAGAAGAGATGGGTGGCATGGCGGTGAAAAGGGAGTGAGACAAAGGGGCTGGAGGGCAGGTTAGGCAGCAGGAGTTGAGGGGAGATTCTCATTATGACTCCTTTTCATGCCCCCAGGCCTTGACCACAACCTCAAAGCCCCCGGCCGAACCAAGAGACCAGGGAGACCATGAGAGACAGCTGTGAGTCACGGTACAAACACAGGCTGAGGAGGGGGAGAGAGATGTCCCCCGCACCCAAACGAGGAGGCAGCGGGAAAACAAAAAGAATATGGATTACAAAATGAAGTTGTTTTTTTTGCATGTGATTCAATTCATTTAAGCGGTATTCATCTGTACCAAGACCAATCTGATATATAGATTTTTCTTCATAACACAGCTGCACAGTGCATGCATGATGACACATTTAATAGTATTTAGCTATTAAACGCATCCTTTCTGCATCGCATTTAGAAAAAACACAATTTCCTATGATATTTTGCATTGTCTCATAATATTGTGTATAATATTCATGGAGAGGAGTGTTTGTGTGGAACTAGGACTGCAACTAACGCTTATTTTCATTGTTGATTAATCTCTCGATTATTTTCTCCATTAATCAATTAGTTGTTTGGTTTTAAAATGTCAGAAAATGGTAAAAAAAATGTCGATCAGTGTTTCTCAAAGCCCAAGATGACGTCCTCAAATGTCTTGTTTTGTCCACAACTCAAAGATATTCAGTTTACTGTCATAGAGGAGTAAAGAAACCAGAATATATTCACATTTAATAAGCTGGAATTAGAAAAAATGTGACCTTTTTACTTAAAAAAATACTCGATTGATTGATTATCAAAATAGTTGGCGATTAATAGTTGACAACTAATCGATTAATCGTTGCAGCTCTATGTGGAACTGTGGAAAATATGGAGGATTTCTGACAGACAAGATTTGGATGCATGAACAAAACATGATGTTCTGATGCAGCTTCCAACTAAAAGCATTACATCCATGGCACATCTGAAAATTGTAAACTCAACCCTTTGTAGCTCTGCTCTCTCTGGTGGACGCACAATGACAACGTGAATATCATTAATTGAAACTGCTTGCACAGTTTAGCAGTTCAGTAGCTCACAACATTGTGGGTTACATATATTTTCCAGGGCAGCAACGGAGCGCACTGAGGCGATGTTAACAGCTGGTAAACCCAAAGTGCAATGGGTTACAATACATAACGAATCTGGCTTTACAAAATTGATACTGATCCCTTAAGAAAGGCCTCCGCTGGCCCTAGTCCTGGATCAACTCGCAATGTCACAAGAAAAGAAAGAATGTGAAAAAAAAAGAAAGGGCAGAAGAGACAGCAAAATGTCCCTGGCTTTTCACACTGAAAAGGAGGACAAAACAGACAGTCAAAACAAGATGCTCTCATACAAATTTGCTCTCTTCTGCAGCAAATCCCGTGTGAAACATTAACGCTCATTTGTGATGAGGTTGGAACAAACGCCCATAGCACAGTCAGCAAGCAACACACACAAAAAAATCCTTCTCCCTTCCTCCCTCATTCTGTTCATGAATTCATTCTGCTTTTGTCTCATCTCGTGACAAATGCATACTGTCACTGTCACTGATGTGGTGTTTACAGTGGCATATAGCATCTTGTAATTATGCTGTGAAAGTGAATTTGTATCCTGAGGGATTTGTATTTTTGCGTGTGGATAATCAAAAGAGAAAGAGAGGGGATGATTGGAGAGTGATCTCCAATAAAAAAAAAAAAGAGGATGCTGCTTGAGAGCCAGATTTTCAGCACAGTTCACAATATGCCAACATGGATTTGGTGGCTTTGTTTAGATGGCAACAAACAGCAGCTTATTCCTCAACATGCAGTGACCTACAGACACAGTTCATATATAATACTAGTGTTGTCAAAAATATCGAAGTATAGATACAGTAAACATCCATACTGAAGATTTGAGAGGGTTTCAATACTCGTTTTCCACAGTATCGCTACACGGGTACCAGCTGCGCTTTGTGCTCTCAGTTTTCAGTATTGTGTGAAAACTAGGGGTGTCACAATTTTGATTCTTAATGGAAAATCGATCAAAACTACCTACCGATTTCGACCATCGAAATCAAAAGCAGGATCGAAAATGATTATTGTTTTAGTTTATTTTTTATTTTATTCGTACGATCGTATCGTATATTACCACCCTACGCCACCATGTTCTGAACAGATGCATTACATTACAAACACTAACAAAAGTAACATTTGCATTTTGGAACATAAAACAGTAAACTTAAACCACTCAGTCCAGCACTCGGGACTAGGCAGGCATGATGGGAAATGTGGGCCGTCCCTGTTACAACGATACTCAGCATCTATACTCTGTACTCGGTGTCGGTCGATACCCAAAACCCAGGTACTGCATCTATTTCAGAATCGGGACTGAAAAAGTCGGGTAGGTGCAACTTTACTATTTCAATCAAGTCAGTATCTCTAAATAATTCATACAAAAGGCTATTTCTGTCAGTACATCAAAATGATTTAAATGTTTACCCACCTTCTCAGTAGCTTAACAACATTATTTCTAAGTGGGCCTCATTTTAACCTTTCCAGTGTGCACTTTGAAAAGGCAGGCGTATTAAAGCTATTTCTTCATCTTTGTTTAATATTTTTTCTGCTCTTCTGCAAGTAAGAAAAAAATAGCCTTTAATGGTATTGCTTTAATTAATCCGTTAATTTAAAAGGTTCATAACTCCATTACATATAAATAGAGTTGTTTCATTTAGAGCAGAATTTGGGAGCCAAAGACAAGACCACGGTTGTGAAAAATAAATAAATAAATAAATAAATAAATAAAGCATGATTAAAACCTTTCTCTAACACCCTTTGTAGTGAAATAAACCACTCATATTGTGTGGTCATGGCACAAGCTGACCAAGGGGCACTGGAAGCGTTTCATAAACTTTAAACGGGGTCCTAGGTCAGTAATTTTTGTTTTTGCATGTCTTTGTAGTCTGTTTCCCCCCTGAGCACTACGGAGCCCATTGAGAAAAGGCATCAATACCACAGAGAAATTGAGAACTTTCCACGTGACACGGGGAGCCGCGAGGCATCCTCCAAGGATATTTGAATGCTTGAAACATCAGTGACCCTTCATCAGATAGAAGGGAGATGGATATGAAAAATATTGACTGGCTGGCTGTTTGAGGGGAGTGTACGGAGCTGCTTAGACAGCCCACTCTCATTGCCAAAGACCTTACTCTAAACTCTAACCAAACTGAGCCTGGAAAGGAAAGACTCAATTCTAAATTCATCTGGGAAGGCATCAAGCTTGTATTTTCTTTTTCTTGCTTTTTACCATTTAATAATACAACAACTAATCACAAAGAAAGTACACCAAACGAGCCTATATCCTGAGTAGCGATCTGCTACCTTTGCCAGCATCATTTCTGTACAATGCTTGGCCAAGGTCTTTGACATCATGCAAAAGACAGTGTTTAATGTAGCTCAAAAAATGGCCTTAGGAAGCATCTTCCTTCAAATATGCTTTGCGAATGGAAAAAAAAACATAGCTAACATTTTTTGTTCTTTATGAAACCCAAAGGCAAGATGACTGCTAAAGTGGTCAGATGACAAATGTCTCATCTGATCTTTAATCCAGCAGAGGGCCCAGCTCCAGGGCTAAAACAGGAAACTCTCACAGGATAGAGCGATTTAGTGAATTCCACTGTGCTAAATCACTGCTTTGGGTGCTGCAGATTTCTCCACACCAATGAATGGCATTTTAGGTCTCACACTGAATGTCGTAGTAGTAGAATGTCTCGCACTGACAGATAACATATGTATGGCCTAGGAGCCCTATTTGTATGTATGTGAACCCAAAAATCATAAGGAAAGCCTGGTAAATAAACAGTATATGTTGGTTAGGTGTGGGGGAAAAAAATCAATTCACCTATGTATCTTGATTTTGTTAAATGCCAGAATCCATATATTTGCTTCATTCGAGTCTATACGGAGGTAGAAGGAAGTTATCGCAGTTACATCATGGCTAAAGCTGCACGCTAACTCTATCATGGACGGGAAACGTTATCGTATCGCGGTAACGTGCGGTCAAGCCAGCCGTCACTCGCATCTCCATGGTCAAATCGGCCGACGCCAGAACATAAGGAACTGTATATACAAAATACATATATAGAAATAAGATTGATGGATTATATTTACCTGTAGTTTAAAACAATATATGTCCCCCATGAATCCATAAATTAAAAGAAAATACCACTAATTTATGAGGGAAATGTATTAATAAATAATGCCTGATAATCAGCCATTATCAGGCATTATTTATTAATACATTTCCCTCACAAATATTTGACTTCAGGACATCTCTGGCTACATACATGCTGAAAATCAAACATTTCACCTTATCAATTTAGATATTTTCCAAAGTAAAAGTCTCTAGAAGTGTATGATTCAACTTTTTCCCATGGTCTAGTGTTAAAAATGTTAACAAAAATCCCAATTAATCGTAATATCGAATTGCAATACTTAAAAATTGCAATGCATATGCAATTCGCACAATTATCGTGATAGTATCGAATTGGGAGATTGGTGTATCGTCCCATCCCTAGTTTATGTGTGCTTTTAAGAAGGTCAACTTCTTTCTGATAAGGACACATCATCAGTGCCTCTTCCAAGGAAAAAAGTAAAGTAATTTTGATGACAAAGTTCCTCTTTCTAAGTGCTACTACTTTCAGATTCAATCAGGCGAAACACTACTGATCACCTCTGCTATCACCACTTCCTAGTCTATCCTTATTAAATCCAAACAATAGAACAAGGCAAAATAATTAAGTTTTGCCAAAGCCTGTCAAAAGTAATCCACATCTCATCAGCTGAAATTCAAAGCAGGATAAACTGGCAGAAATCCCTCACCACCACAGAGACCGATGCAAACATTTGGCAGCCATTTGCTGATCGTCCAGTTCATGACACATTCCTTGATAGTCAACTTCACAGAGCCAGCCGGTGTTCATCTCTCCATCACCTGATGATGCTGGCAGACTCCAGCCTGTTGTCTTTGACGGTGATCGAGTGTGGCAACAGAGAAGTGAGTAATAATTGGGTCAACAAGGTATGTCAGTTCCCACTAACTCTTGTCTGAATCATCTCTCTGCAGCGTAGCCAAATGTGATGGTATGACGCCTGAAATATTTTTCTGTGATTGGCAGCGACAGCAACATGGCATGAGATACATTTTCACCCTACGTGTGACCCCCAAAACGGTTAGGCCTCGGAGAGGTGAGTTTTGTTTTACTTTCCTGTTGGTTGTGCCACTGGGTTTATTATTATTGCTATTGCTAATATTATTATTGCTATAATTATTATTATTATAATTATTATTATTATTGTTATTGTAATTATATATTTTAAAACATATATATAAAATTATTATTATTATTATAGATGAGCCATTCAGGTCCGAATACAACTGTAGATGCTGCCAGTATGTAATGGTTTTGCAATAACCTTCTGACTCACAAAAAAAATCAGTGAGTCACACACAAAAAACTTTCTTCCCAAAACATAGCCTACTTCTTCTTGATTTATTTTTCATTCAAATAAACCATCTCTACAACTACCAGTAGTTCTCTTCCAAATAGTCTTCCAGGCTATAACGCTTATGGTGTTTAATGGTGTGAAACAGGCAGCTGGAAGCAGCACTTGGGATGTTCCAGACGGAGATGAGTCTAAACACAATACACTTTAACTGTAATCATTTAGTACAATTTCCACTGAAAAGGACTTAATGGCGAGGAAACATTTGTTAGTAGTAAGACTTGTAAACATGGCCTAAGGGTTTAGAGGAAATACAGAGGTGATCTAACCACTTTGTAGCTTAACAACATATTATTGCCACATCGGTGACGGTTGGAGCTAAAACATGGTAAAAAAATCAAGCTGGTTAAAATATAAATAAATTCATATATTAGCTCTTAAATTTCTAAAAGGTAATTCATTATTAAGATGTAATTTGATTAATTGAAACAACTTATTTATTTATTAAACTCTGTATGCCATCTATCACTAAACATTTGCACTATTGTGAACATTAATCATTTTTAATGGGAACTGGTCAATGTATCAGTCATAGGCCTTCTGCCCTTAATCCCTCATCAATCTGCTGCTGGCCTCTGAACTTCCAGCAGGCCTTAAAGCCTGCTCCACAACTAACTCAGTCACTTGAATACCAACACTTTGCATGTTTTACAAGGAGGTATGAAGCACAATCTAACTAGTGAACCAACAAGCAATCAAACCAAAGTCAAGGTCACTTATTTTCTTCTAGGGCTGTCCTCGACCAAAGAATTCTTAGTCAACTAACACTCATAATCGATTGGTTGATATCACATTAATTCCAGATATAAAGTCCTTTACAACAACGGTTAAGTGCAGGTTAAAAGCAAAACAGCGCTGTATCCATTTTTTAGCTAATTTTACTGTAAATTACCAAAGTGTATTAGTGGATGTGTATTAGTGTATTGTGGTATGTGTATTTTATTGCATTTCCATATTTGTAGTGTATTGTGGTTTTATCATATATTTTGATTGAAAGTGTAGATTGAAAGAGTAATACCTATAAACTCTCTGTGCAGCACATCAGTTTCATGCCCTGGATTGGAACTATGTTAAATTGCATTGTCCCTTTCAAATGAAAATCAAATCAGATCAATCAAAATCAAATCAGATGCAGATGTAACATCAGACGTACAATGCAGAGGTACATTGAAACTCTCATTTTCCCTAATAGATCAAGTAGATGAGCAGCAATTGTGGTCAATACAGGTGTGTAGATTTATTACGACACAGTCCGGTGTCCTCTGTTGTATTAATTTGCATGGTAATATGTCACTCTGTTTATCTCAATGCATGACACTATAGTAATGCACAGTAAAAATAAGTTTGTAGGAATTAATGAATATTTACTAGATATATTACTTTCTAGTACGTTTCCTAGTTTTACAGAAGAGAATTATAACAAACCACACTTATAAGTTACATACAAACATGCACTGCACTGCAAAGACAAACAAATATAAACCAGCAGCAGTGTGACAATACAGAGTAAATACACACATGTTATGCAATGCCTGAGAAGTTTAGTCTCATATTTTAGAATAAAACCTACAATTGCATAAGTAAAAGGCCGTATAAGGAAGTAATTATGCAGTATACTTGTACTGTAACATAGTAACACTAGCATTGTTTGTCAGTGAGTGGCTACTTTATTTAGCTACTGTCATGTTTCCACCACAGGTTGAACTACATGTTAGGAGAAAGTTGTCCTTTGGCAAACTGTATAACGTGTATGTATGTATGTATGTATGTATGTATAACGTTACACTGTCCTCTCGTGTATTCATTTGCATGGTAATATGGCACTCTGTTTATCTCTAATTTGTGTTTCAATGCATGACACTATAATAATGCACAGTAAAAATAAGTTTGTACGAATGAATGCATATGTGCAGATATATTACTTTCTAGTACTAGTTTTACAGAAAGAGAATTATAATAAACCATACCTATAAGTTACATACAAACACTGCAAAGACAAACAAACATAAACCAGCAGGAGTGTGACAACACAGAGTAAATACACTCATGTTATGTGAAGTTTAGTGTCATATTTTAGAATAAAACCTACAATTGCATAAGTAAAAGGCCGTATAAGGAAGTAATTATGCAGTATACTTGTACTGTAACATAGTAACACTAGCATGGTATCAGTGAGTGGCTTCTTTATTTAGCTACTGTCATGTTTCATCACAGGTTTTTAACTACATGTCTTGAAAGCTATAAGTTAGGAGAAAGTTGTACTGTATAACGTGTATGTATGTATCTAATTTGTGTTTCAATGCATGACACTATAGTAATGCATAGTGAAAATAAGTTTGTAGGAATGCATGAATATGTGGGCAGTTGCAGATATATTACTTTCTAGTACTAGTACTAGAAGACAAACAAACATAAACCAGCAGGGGTGTGACAATACAGAGTAAATACACACGTTATGTGAAGTTTAGTCTCGTATTTTAGAATAAAACCTACAATTGCATTGGTAAAAGAGAAAGTTAGGAGAAAGTTGTACTGTATAACGTGTATGTATGTATGTATGTATGTATGTATGTATGTATGTATGTATAACGTTACACCGTCCTCTGTTGTATTCATTTGCATGGTAATATGTCACTCTGTTTATCTCTATAATTTGTGTTTCAATGCATGACACTATAGTAATGCACAGTAAAATAAGTTTGTAGGAATGCATTAATATTTATATTACTTTCTAGTACTAGTTTTACAGAAGAGAATTATTATTAACCACACCTATAAGTTACACACAAACATGTGCAAAGACAAACAAGCAGGATTGTGACAATACAGAGTAAATACACACATGTTATGTGAGTTTAGTCTCATATTTTAGAATAAAACCTACAATTGCATAAGTAAAAGAGAAAGTTAGGAGAAAGTTGTCCTTTCTCAAACTGTATAACGTGTATGTATGTATGTATGTATGTATGTATGTATGTATGTATGTATAACGTTACACCGTCCTCTGTTGTATTCATTTGCATGGTAATATGTCACTCTGTTTATCTCTATAATTTGTGTTTCAATGCATGACACTATAGTAATGCACAGTAAAACAAGTTTGTAGGAATGCATTCATATTTATATTACTTTCTAGTACTAGTTTTACAGAAGAGAATTATTATTAACCACACCTATAAGTTACACACAAACATGTGCAAAGACAAACAAGCAGGAGTGTGACAACAGAGTAAATACACACATGTTATGTGAGTTTAGTCTCATATTTTAGAATAAAACCTACAATTGCATAAGTAAAAGAGAAAGTTAGGAGAAAGTTGTCCTTTCTCAAACTGTATAACGTGTATGTATGTATGTATGTATGTATATATATATGTATGTATGTATGTATAACGTTACACCGTCCTCTGTTGTATTCATTTGCATGGTAATATGTCACTCTGTTTATCTCTATAATTTGTGTTTCAATGCATGACACTATAGTAATGCACAGTAAAATAAGTTTGTAGGAATGCATTAATATTTATATTACTTTCTAGTACTAGTTTTACAGAAGAGAATTATTATAAACCACACCTATAAGTTACACACAAACATGTGCAGAGACAAACAAGCAGGATTGTGACAATACAGAGTAAATACACACATGTTATGTGAGTTTAGTCTCATATTTTAGAATAAAACCTACAATTGCATAAGTAAAAGAGAAAGTTAGGAGAAAGTTGTCCTTTCTCAAACTGTATAACGTGTATGTATGTATGTATGTATGTATGCATGTATGTATGCATGTATGTATGTATGTATGTATAAGGTTACACCGTCCTCTTTTGTATTCATTTGCATGGTAATATGTCACTCTGTTTATCTCTATAATTTGTGTTTCAATGCATGACACTATAGTAATGCACAGTAAAATAAGTTTGTAGGAATGCATTAATATTTATATTACTTTCTAGTACTAGTTTTACAGAAGAGAATTATTATTAACCACACCTATAAGTTACACACAAACATGTGCAAAGACAAACAAGCAGGATTGTGACAACACAGAGTAAATACACACATGTTATGTGAAGTTTAGTGTCATATTTTAGAATAAAAACCTACAATTGTATAAGTAAAAGGCCGTATAAGGAAGTAATGATGCAGTATACTTGTACTGTAACATAGTAACACTAGCATGGTATCAGTGAGTGGCTACTTTATTTAGCTATACTGGTTTAACTACATGTCTTGAAAGCTATAAGTTAGGAGAAAGTTGTCCTTTTATAACGTGTATGTATGTATGTTTAACATTAAACTGTTGTTGTTGTTGTTGTTAATGTTATAAATGACAGGAGGTGTCACTTCAAGGTAGTGAAAGTTAGCTATGCGGCTAGCTAGCCGGCTAACAGGCTAAGCTACTAGCCGAACTTCTTAGAAACTTTTTCCAACTGAGTTTGCAGTAGAAACAGAGACAATGTGTGAGCTTTATAAGACTTTAAATAAGCCAGAATAAAGCTGTGTGACGTGCAATTGTAGTAGAGACTCACAGGTTGACTGTCAGCTCTCTGTTAACGTGTCTTACCAGGAAGTGTTGCCTCTTGTTGCTCAGCTATTCCTCCTTCTCCTCGCTGATCCTTCCTCCTGATGGGGAGTTATGGCGCTTGTCTTTGTTTTCCCTTTTCTCTCTCTCCAAGGTCGCTCCTAAAAGTGTTTGGCCTCGTTGCCTGAGCGCTGAAACGTTTCCTCTTGAAAGAGAGAGTTGCTGTTGAGCTGGTAGAGATCAGTGTAGATGTGTGGACGTGTGTCTCTGCACTAGGACTAGTAGGCCCCTCTCATCAGCTCCTGACCTGCGAGCCAGTAATGTAAACAACCCAGCATTCCCGCAGCAGCAGGGGGAGGGCCGAGTGTCAGGGAGAAGAGCAGAGGAGGGCAGAGGAGGGAAGCTGTCAAATACCGCGGAATACCGGGGAATTTGAAACGTGATATTTATTGAAAGATCAAGTTCAAGTTCAAGTTCAACTTTACTGTCATTTTTCCACATACAAGGTACACGGTTAAAACGAAATGTCGTTGCTCACGTACCAAGGTGCAAACACAGACATACCAAAAACAGTCACAAGCAGAACATAACACAGTGAACAAAGTGCGATGGTGCAGCACAATAAAAAGTGGATGACAGGATATTAAAGGGACTGTTTGTAACTTTCAGAAATGCTTCTTAACAGCGTCACCTGTGGCCGTGAAATCAACGAAAGTCAGCGTCGCTCAAAACAGTGAGGCGACACACGTCAGCTAAAACCACAATATCACTATATTTCAGCTGCTTGGCAGTAATGTTAGCTGACCAGACGAAGGTCTCTCCATGAACATGATTTAGATCTGATCCTAGTGTTGGCTTTTCCTGCCTAAGTGCAGGCTGAGGCAGCGGGGCTCTGCAGCGTGTCTCCCTGCTCTCTCTGCCCGCAGCCGGAGAGAGCAGAGGAGACACCGGCACCCGGTCGGTAACAAGAAGACAACGTAAATCTCTGTAGAGCTCCGTCACTTCACAAGACACGGAAAACCTCAGTTGGTCTGGAGGAGCTGCAGCATTTATTTCTGCACAAACGTCCCCTATGCATTCACTAGATATTCTCAGAGCTAAACTAACTCTTCTGCAGTGTGTAGTGGGCGCACGTTCACGTCTAGAGGTGGAGCGAGCTGAGCTGTCTGAGTGAAGGCGAGCAGGCAGAGGAGGAGGGTACAGCAGCTACACGCGAACGCACAAATGCGAGCGCGCATGTGTGCCGACCCGCTACATTTATACGCTTAGAAAGTTACAAACAGTCCCTTTAAAGAGACTGTTTGTAACTTTTTAAGCGTATAAATGTACCGGGTTGGGGCGCATAGCTAGCATATGCGATCTTGCATGTGGCCGGACTCTGCTCCTCCTCTGCCTGCTTGCCTTCACTCAGACACTGCGCGCATTCTCGCGTACTCGCTCCACCTCTAGGCGTGAAGGCACGCTCACTACACACTGCAGAAGAGTTAGTTTAGCTCTGACAATATCTAGTAAATGTAGAGTGGACGTTTGTGCAGAAATAACTGCTGCAGCTCCTCCAGACCAACTGAGGTTTTCCGTGTCTTGTGAAGTGACGGGGCTCCGCAGAGAGAAACGTTGTCGTCTCGTTACCGACCGGGTGCCGGTGTCTCCTCTGCTCTCTCCGGCTGCAGGCGGAGACGGTAACATTACTCGCTGCGGAGCCCCGCTGCCTCAGCCTGCGCTAATGCAGGAAAAGTCAACACTAGGATCAGCATTGATTCATGGAGAGACCTTCGTCTGGTCAGCTAACATTACTGCCAAGCAGCTGAAATATAGAGTGATATTGTGGTTTAAGCTGACGTGTGTCGCCTCACTGTTTTGAGCGATGTTCGTTCATGTCTATGTAGAGCGAACACAAGCGTGAGCCCGACGCTGACTTTCGTTGACTTAACGGCCACAGGTGTTGCTGTTAACAAGCATTTCTGATTCTTACAAACAGTCCCTGCTGATCCTAGTGTTGGCTTTTCCTGCTTCAGCCTCCTGACCGCGGCTTTCGATCAGTTGATCAATCACATGACCGTAGCACAGCCAACAGGAACTCTCTCTCCATGAAATAACCTGTGATTGGTCAAAGTCGGTGCCTCTGATGGCATCTCTAAGATTTCATAGACCGGATGAAAACAAGCAATCAGAGCCGAACTGGAGCCTGCCGTCTCTGAGCAGCTGTCAAATCAGCAGCGCTGATCAAATATGAATCAATATTCTGTTACTGTAATACCTATTTCTCGCCTCAAATGTTTTCAGAAAAATCTTGTAGTGTAAAATGAGAAAGTTTGCTCCGGCTGGTGGGCGGTGCTTGGTATTTCCTCAATTGATCTCAACATGGCTGCCGGGTCACAAACTTTCTCATTTTACAGCTAAACAGTACACTACAAGATGATTCTGAAAACATCTGAGGTGAGAAATAGGCATTAACGTAATAGAATATTGATTCATATTTGATCAGCGCTGCCTAGTTTGACCGTTTGATCAGAGTTTGTGAGTGATTGACAGCTGCTCAGAGATGGCAAGCTCCTGCTCGGCTCTGATTGGATGTTTTCCTACGGTCTGATGATTTTTTTCAGATTACCTGTCTAATTCACTACTGTCAGGATATAGTGACCGTTTTATAAAAATAACTTTTTTTAATCACATTTACTCCATTTCTACCCACTGCAGCTTTAATTACACGTAAGAACAACAGCTGCCAGATAAATAGGCTTAATGGAGTAAAGAGTGCAATATTTCCCTCTTACATGTAGCTGAGTAGAAGTGCATGAAGCTTACTGAAAAAAATATATCCAATTAAATAAACTAAATTACATCCAGCCACTTAGGGTGACTCATTCTCAAGTTGAAACAAAACTGAAAGATTGGTTACTGTGACTTGGTTTAGAATACACATGATGATTCGTTGAGGGTGTGTAAGTATGTGTGTGAGTGTGAGACAGAGGCAGCTGATGCTTAATGAATTCTCCTGAACACACACAGGCGTGCTCGCTATCATTACACACATGCATGCAGAATACCCACGCATCCCATGACACACACACGCAGCCTGCTCTCGGGAATATCATGAGAATTTATTGACGAAAATGGTATCGCAGATTGACTCGCATGGGCAGCGATAGCATCTGGAATTGATCAGCTTACTTTGCTTTGATAAAAGTTTCATCGCTGATTTCAGGCTGACAATTCAAACACCGCTGATACACAGGAAACACATCTGCCTTCTTCCCGTCCCCATTGTTAATAATCAACAAGTTAGGTGGGGTTGTGTTTTTTTTCTGCTACACTTCAATAGCCTTTTTTGTTAACCTCACTGCAAATATGGAAAAGGGAGAGATGCCTGGAGTGTAGGATTTTTCCCCCTTTTTCTTCAACAACAGTTGAAGATTAAAAGAAACGTCTCACAGAAATCTGTCAATTCTGTATGTGAATAATGCTGTGTGGAATTTAATGGCATGAGTTATATTGGGTTTCCTCTACACCCACATTTTCTTTCAATAAGATCAATGGCGCTCAGTGACAGATAGGGACGGTCTTTTGTATCTTCAAATTTCAGGTTTCTGAGGGAATAATTAGATGGATGGATGAAAAGTAATGCATCAGCCTGCGAAGGGAGCTGCACCCGGAGATCCTCTAGTTCAACACGCATGCCTCCACGTCTGTTTGGTAGAAAACTGTTTAATAATCGTGTTGGATTTCCATTGTTCTAAAAGTGGCTCTCTGCACTGATCCGGCGCTTTAAACCAATAGAAAACTTTTTGTGTTCTTTTTGCTGATATTGTTTATTTAACAGAGAGGATTTCCTTTTGATTCAGGGATATTTTTTTTTAGCATGAAGAGAGTATTGTCATCTATTTCACTCTCTTCCCCTTCAAACTTTCCGGTGTCGCTCGCAGGTAACCAGGATAGAAAAGGTTCTCCCTCCAGGGGAAATGGGGAAGGTTGAATCGCTGGATTTATGGAGAACGCTTTAGACATTTTACTGTAAACGTGACATTTAACTCTGATGTGTTAGAACAAACTCTTGCTCATATTTCGGGCCTTTTTTTCTGAATAAAACTGCCTACAAAATGTAATCTGATTACGAGAATTTGGCCACTAATGTGTTTTGCTTATGAATATGAACACCGTGAGAGAACAGAAGCACTTTAGGCCAAAATCAATCTTTGTTAAATATAAAGAAAAAAGGCTATTTTCAGATAATTTGTTAAACATATATTGTGAATAAGACCTGTAATATTCTTACAACACATGCACACTAGGGATGCAGACCCGAACCGTAAAAAACCCAAACCGTTCAATGATGTAAACCTACAAACTAGGGCTGTCAAAATTAATTTCTTTAACGCATTAACGCAACTTGCGATGGGAAGATACTGGTATCATTTGAAACTAGAAAACCTAAGGAATCCATTGATACCATGTCACGCTAGCTTGTTACGAAGGAGACTAAATCACGCTCCGAATGTACGCTAAATTTTGGCGAGGAAAAACTGGCATGGCCATTTTCAAAGGGTTCCCTTGACCTCTGACCTCAAGATATATGGATGAAAACGGGTTCTATGGGTACCCACGAGTCTCCCCTTTACAGACATGCCCACTTTATGATAATCACGTGCAGTTTTGGGCAAGTCATAGTCAAGTCAGCACACTGACACACTGACAGCTGTTGTTGCCTGTTGGGCTTGAGCTTTTCATGTTACGATTTGAACATATTTTTTATGCTAAATGCAGTACCTGTGAGGGTTTCTGGACAATATTTGTCATTGTTTTGTGTTGTTAATTGATTTCCAATAATATATATATACATACATTTGCATAAAGCAAGTATATTTTCCCACTCCCATGTTGATAAGAGTATTAAATACTTGACAAATCTCCCTTTAAGGTACATTTTGAACAGATAAAAAATGTGTGCTATGGACAGTTATTTTAATCGATTGACAGCCCTGGTACAAACTAAATTGTAGGCTCGTTGAACCATTGCACCATATTTAAATACTACTGCTAAATAGTTGATGAAATGCCCGATATATAGAAGAGCCGATTATCTGAACATGGGTCTACTTGACCATTAAGTAGCCTGTCTTATGTCGTGTATAAAATCAGTGTTATGGCTTTATATGTCATTTATTACTATCAATTAATCTATTTCAATATTCTGAAGTTCCAAACACATTGGAAAATGGCAAACTACACCGAAACCAAGAGCCAAAAACCGCAACACAAACTGAACCGTGGGCTTGTAGAACCGTTACACCACCAACGCGCACTAGTTCAGTTTTTCTTCAACATGCACATTTCAGTGCAACCCTATCTGTTTTTTTTTCATTGCTTAATATGCAGAAATTTTGCACCCAGGGGCTGAAAGCACATTTTAGACACTTAAAAAGAGAAAAATGTTGATGTTTTCACTCATGTCTTTTTTATTTCCTCTCTGTGTTGTTGATCTGGCTCAGGGGTTAGGTACGACTGCAGTGTGGTAGAGACAGAAGCTGCAGTCAAAGCTCCTGTGATCCGGTGCACACTTCATAGAGACCAGCAGATGGAGGGGAGAGGAGCTGCGTGCATCCTGAAGGTTTAGCAAGAACTGAGAGGTTACACTCCGCCGGTACAAAGATGACCTGTCACACACCGAAACATGCCGCATCAATGTAGATGAGCTTCCTGTTTATGTACCTCACAGAGCACAGCTATCAGAGGGAAAGAGAAAGGGCTTACAGATGGAAATTTGTATGAAATGTTGTCTCTATCTCTCTTCATATACTCTTGGAGGCAGCATGCATGTGACGCCTGCATTTCCATTTTAAACGCTAATTAATGTTGTTTTGTCTTCAAAGTGCAATTGCAACCCGTAGTTATCGGCCTTGATCGCAGCATTTTCAAGGTTGTCTAGATGTGAGCCGTCACATAACAAATACCTGTAAATATAGAATAACAGCACAACAAAGAACTAAAGGATTTATGGCGTGTGGAGAGCGCCGTGCAAATGAGGCACAGGAGAGATGGTCTGATAATGTGAAGGACAAAACTGGCATATTATTTCTGCCTAAAATCTGTTTTTCAATGGCTGTTTTTGTTGTGTGTGCTTGCACGTGTACATGTTAGTGTATTCCTTCTCTTGGCAAACACCCAGCACAGAGGATCTCTCCACCTGCTCTGCATCAACCAGCGGGACAGGCCTCAGTCTCACACATACACACACACACACACACACACACACTGTCTCATTCACATCGTCACCCCTCTGACATCTGCCTGTGTGCGTCAGTGTATGTGTGGTGTCCCAGTGCCGGTATGTGTTTGTGTTAGCGGGGTGGTTGGTGTGTGAGGTGAGGTTAAATAGGCGCCTAGCAATGAGAGGAGGGAACTGAGGCGGAACTGGCAGAATATCACACATACACACACACACACACACACACACACAGGAGCAGTGACAATAGGAACAACACTATCAGAGCATCATGTAAACTGCAGGTGTGGCCTATGCCTCAGTGATCATCCCGTACTTTGTTTTGACCCTGTCGCCTGTCACCGTGTGTGTATAATGTGTGGTAATGTCTGTGTGACCGTGTATGTGTGTGTGTGTGTGTGTGTGTGCACCTGCAGAGACACACTTTCCTGGAGTTTCCCAATCACGCAGTAGGGAACTCATTCTCCATATATCTGTAAAAAGGTATAGCGTGAATTACAGGTGTTGCCAACCACAGTGAGTACAGCGTCACTATTCAGTTCACCATCTACAACCTCTTGCATGCTGGGAAGAGCTTTGATACCTACAACATGTTGGACACCAGAGGATGATTTGGCTTATATGGCTGTCACTGAGCCATATATCTGATGTCAGTATAATGAATGGAGATTTCCCCTAATGTTTTATTTTTTGTGATGAGGATTGTGTATTGGCAAGAATCTGGTGATACTATACATGTATCATGATACAGGGCGATTCAATATATTGTGATATATCGCAATACTCTAAGCGACGCGATATATTGCGTTTTTTTAAATGAAGGAAAACTGTCATAGTATAGAAAGAACACACCACCATATGGATACAAAAGTTTTAAAAAAGTTACTTTTTAATGCAATCACAACAGTAGGATCTGCATCACAGCCCCTGTAACATCCATCATAGCTCTACTTTGAGAGGGCACATACACTGAGAGGGAGTAAAGTAAAGTATTGTCTGAGTTCATCTTTGCATGTAAACTATTAGTTCAAAATCGATATAGTGTTTTTGAGAATTGATTCAGTATCATAAAACATAAAAATCGCTATACTTTATTTGTTTTTTTCCATATTTTCTCACACCCCTAAGGAAGAGTAAAGTGCTTGTCCTTATACTTGGTTTCTCATTTGACCTTTATATGTCACACATTTATTCAGTCAGATCAGACCAAATAGGCCTCAGTTGCAAATGTCACAACTTTTAGCAGGTTTGTAAACCACGACCCTGATAAACTGGCATGTATCTGGGACACGTTGTAGGTTTAATTTACTTGCTGATACATTAGAAATACCGAAACAGTCTGTGTGTTTACCTTTCTCAAATTAGTTGTCTGTGAATTTAATATAAAACCTGCTCAACTTAAATGTTTATTCTTAGTTTCTGCTCAAGTTTTACATTGGTGTTTGAGCATTTCAGATTGTTTTCTTTATTTTCTAAAGTGTCACATATATCAGAGTCACACGACTTTATGAACCAACTGAACTGCTTGTATGAGACAGCGCCTATTTGGACAAAAAAGGTGCCAGTACCCTAACTCAGCAGTTGCATGACATGATCATTGCATGTGTCTTGGATATATTTATATCTATATCTTGTAATATATCCCACTTCAAATGTATTTTTGTATGCATTTCATTACATACAACATAGGCCTACATTTCCACAGTTACATAAATGTATATTTAGTTAATAAACACTTTGTATGTAGCTAGTCAAGTTGTACACAAATATAATATTGCATATACGCTACAATAAAAACAAACTTAAAATGTGATATCTCTTGGCCTCCAGATGAAATTGGATAATGAGAAGGAATATTGAAGGCATTTTCAGTGCTGCTTTCTCAACATTAAGCGACTATAGCTATGTGTTTACACTGAGACACGCAGGTTATTAGTGGAGCACAACTAGACTCAACAGCATGTCACGTAAATAGTGATAAAACATTTAATTGATTAATAACTAATTGTACAGTAAAAATAGCCATTCATAAATTTGTTTACAAATTGATTTAATAATCTATGAATAAATGGACTAAATTTCAAAGTAATTCATGATTTTATATTTTAATGGCCAATAAAAAGAAGAATTATTAAAAAATAAATGTATTAATAGCTATTTTTATTGTACAATTAGTTTTTAATGAATTAAATGCTTTATCACTATTTATGTGACTCTTGTGGTCCTCCATATGGTATGCAATAAGAAGTAAGGGTACTCATGTGGATAAAAATCTGAAGTGCTGGTACTCAGTACTGATGAGTACCGGCCCAGGTACAGGGATACTACCCAGAAAACACACAGCACTGTCAGCATTGTTTTTGTACAGTCACGGCACACAGAGGCTGTCATTCAATAACAGGGGAGGAGATAAGAGAGGTGGAGGAGGATGTCAGTTGGCAGACGCCCTCCTTTCTTACCTGTTGAGGTTTCTGCACAGACAGACAACATTGTACTTATCTCTTTACATTGACATTAATGCAACAGTAAAGGTCAAAGGTTGAAAATAGATTCATCTCACTTTGATATCAGCTGGATTTTGTGGTTTTACAGCAAAGATACATGTGTTGCTCAAATGCTTCAATGCAATAAAGTCACAAGGAACATGTCTTTTTTTAATTCTTCCTATTTATTTTGTAAATAAGAAACATACCTGGAATAGGGTGAAGCAATCCTATTGGCAAGAGGGGTGGCGGATCATGCATTGCTTATACACTCACAAATGTTACCGATAAGATGCATCCAGTCACCAGCAGCCCAGCAGCAGCAGCAGCAAACCCCTGAAATTCTTGTCAACGCAGGGGCCATGACGCTGTCCGGAATTTTTTATCTGCTGCAGCTCCAAAAGTGAGCAGGGCTGGCTGTGTTTGTTTGTGTTTCTGCTCCAGCCTCCTGCTTCCTGTAGCTCTGTGGTGTCAACCCGCCCACCGTCCTCCCATCAGACCCGGGGAACACAGCCCCGCTGCCACAGCGCGCAGGCACCCCGGCGACTGAGGTTTCCTCTTGGACTGACTGAAGTGTTTGCTGTTTCCCACATTGTTGGAATTCAACACCAGCCTGTTTACTGGCCCCCATGTGGCTCCAGTCTCTCTCTCTCTCTCTCTCTCTCTCTCCTTTCTTTCTCTTTTTTCCTCTTTCCACAACACACCTTCTTTACACTACAGCATTCATACTAAGTAAGACTGAAGCAGTCATGTTTTTGCGTATTATAGTTTGGATATTTTATATTTTGCTGTATTAATCAATCAAACTGGCCAATAGTATGTTGCTTGATTGTTTTTAGCCTTTGTTAAAAAAAAACATGTATTTGTGACTATACTTTTAAATCACTTTTTTTTAAGTGAAATAGAACTGAAAAGCTGCAACAATTAATCGATTAGTTGTCAACTATTAAATTAATCGCCAATTATTTTGATAATCGATTAATCGGTTTGAGTAATTTTTTAAAAAACAAAAGTCAAAATTCTCTGATTCCAGCTTCTTAAATGTGAATATTTTCTGGTTTCTTTACTCCTCCATGATAGTTAACTGAATATCTTTGCAAAACAAGACATTTGAGGACATCATCTTGGGCTTTGGGAAACACTGATCGACATTTTTCACCATTTTCTGACATTTTTTTTAACAATTAATCAATAAATCCAGAAAATAATCGACAGATTAATCGACAATGAAAATTAGTTGCAGCCCTACTGAAAAGAATTGTTTTGTACTATCAAAAAGCCAGATGTAATATCATCTATAGGAGTGTTTTTCCACTGTGAGGTACTATATGGGCATCAGGGACATCATTTTCATACGCTTTATTTTTGCAGCTGACAATGAATCATACAATGAATCAAAGGAAATAATATACATCTCAAGGAAGAAATGTTAACAGGATGATGAGGCGCATGCAAAATGAGTATCTCTTCTTTATCTGCTTTGTGTTGGGTTTTTTTCACTTCCTTCCCTCGGTACAGCCAGATGGCAAAGCTCCAGCTCTGCAGTCCTCTTCATACACTCATCATATTTGATGGGCATCCTGCTGCCGAGTTTCAAGGAGGCCATGTGTTTACGAAATGACACTCGTGACAAAAGAAAACTTCTATTTAGCAAGCTGATTCTTGGGCGGGGGGGCGGGGGGGTGCATGGGGGCAGCAGCGTGTGTGCATTTGTGTGTAACAGTGTGTTGTGTGTATGTGTGTGTATATATTGTGTTTACATAGGAGCAAGGCAGTGGGAGAAAGGTTGTGTGTGTGTGTGTGTGTGTGTGTGTGTGTGTTCGTACCAATAACATCCATACCGTCTCTGTTTGTCGTCATGTTGGATGCCTGTTGTCTTTTAATCACATCCTGTTCCTTTATGTGAGTTTTGTTTCTTTACTATGTTACAATACATTTAATCATCAGTTTTGAGCATTCCAATACAGAAAGATTTTTTTTTTTTTTTTTTTTATCACATTGATATCATAAATATCGTACACTGTGAGGTCTCCTCCGTTGATGGATTCAAACATTCAGGACAAACTTTTGTTTTTAAAAAATCATCCGTTGTACAATTTGCAACTAAAACAGGTTTTATGTTTATTTGTTCTCAATATGCTATCGTCTTATCCTAATATTGTCTTTGTCTTCAATGGTGAGGAATTCCCATCAAAGTTTTCCCCTTCTGTTAATACTTTAGGGAATTTTCAAACGTCGGGATGTATGGCTGTAATGCCCCAAGATTTGTTCTCCCTGAAAGAAATAATAGAGTAAGAATATATTAACTACAGAGCAACCTGGCTTTACGGGGTCTGCATTTACTCTTACTTCATTTTAGGTTTACCAATATGTTATGCATAAATATATACTATATATGTATATCAATATATGCTTTGCAGCATTCCTCTGATTTAAATTTTAAAGCCATGTTCATGCATTAAAAAGCAATTTCATATTTTTGACTGCAGGGTTTAGATGCAAATCCATGGGGCATTACGTTAAAAACCATAAACATCATAAAATAGAAATTAAAAAATGGAAGCAAAAATGAGGACGTTAAACTGGTCATTAATAACTGAATGCTTTCTCAATTTGTTGATGTGATAAAAAAAAATTGTATTCAAGATAGAACACAAAAAATGGCAAAGTGTAATGAAAAATAAAACCCATTTAAAGCAAAGTATTTTTTTATTCACACAAATTTAATAAGATATATAACAACCGTGTTTGGTCCATAAATATTTAAGGGGAAATAGTTTCTATACACCATCTTTATCAAGAAACAGGGAAACATGGACAATCTTGATAGAACACTTACTGTACTCAACTATTAACACGAAGATCAATATATAAGGTTCTTGGATTTACCCAACTATATCTGAAAGAGTGCACAAATGCTTTCTATGACATCGCTGCCCCCTTTTTAACAGGATACACCATAAAAAGATCTTCGGAAATAAGATGCAAAACAGTACAAAACTAGTGAGGCGTCAAAAGGATGTGAATCAGTTAACAAAGAACACATATATCCTGAATTTCACAAACTTTCTCCCAAGTTATAGCGTAAGGCACATAGTAGAACTGAGTTAGGCGTCTACTTCACTGAGTAGATCTAGAGTACCACTTTGTTCCACGATAGAACAAATTGTGACGCTCGCAATGAAACTCCATTGAAGATCTTTCTTTTCTCTCTATCTTTCAGCCAGAAGAAACATGTTTTTGGTCTGTTCAGTGGCAATTGTCATTAAAGAAAGTATAAATATGGCCAAAAAGGAGAACACATGGACAATGATTTTCCCACTGGCTGCCTCTTCTACGACTCCACCTATCTGAGGTCATTTTTGAATGTTCATGTCAGCTCTACAAATCTAGACTGCAACGTCGCAACCACTCAATTTCTCACCCCTTACTACTCCTTTTCCCTTTTTAAAAATCACATCGTTACCCTGAGCAACATGATAAAAACAATAATGCACTTTTCACTGGGCAGTATATATTGTCACTGTGCAATTAGGTTTAGCTGTGGATGTATGGATACTTATCCATTTGACTACGGTTAATCTATGAGGCCAACAAATCTGGAAAAAAGTGCTCTGTCATGACAACAATCGATTGCAACAAACTGTTCTCCGATCCGAATTTCTCCTGCTTATTACCAATGTGACTGCATTACATGTTGAACAGTTACCACTGTACAGATTGTGGGATTAGCTTCTTTATCACAGTAGATTTGTGAATCAAGACAAAAACGTGTGTGTTTTCAGCATCTACCTGCCTTTTAAGCTGCGATGGTTCGGTGCTTATAAATGCAATTTAGACGTTTTACATGTAGCTCAATGTCTGATTCCATCCAACTCAGTCTGAAAAGACCGAAACATTCGGAAATAATTAAAGCCTGTTTTCTGGAGTTACCCATAATACAGAACATTCTACAAGGTTATTTCCCAAATTATTCCAAAACAGCAAAAAAGAAAATCTTTAAATTGGATAGTGCGAACACAGTGCATACATATACAGGTTTCCGAGGGCAAAATATTCAGATTATTTTAAAATTTAACCATAAATTAGGAAGGGCTCGTTTGATCATAATTCAATACAAATGTACAAATAAAGTCCAATCAAGTCAAAATCTAGATTTCCAGGCAAGCTTCAAGTTTAGTTATTTTTTTCCGATGAATTGTGGGATCCATGACAATTTTTCTAATTCCTTCAAAAATGTCCCGTCCAAAAATCAATCCGTGCATACTGTAAGCCAACTACAGACACGGCTGCCATGCGGTTTTCAAATGCTACACATTAAAATGATTTCCTCGTGTTTTAATGTGGTCGCTGCTGTTCTTGCTCTTGCTGTTCTTGTTTGTGTACACAGTACGGCACTTTCTGTTCCAAGGAGCTGTCTCTGGTAGATTTAAAGGTGTCACTTAAAAAAAAAAAAAAATAAAAAATGGAAATAAAATAAAATAAAATAAAAATAAAAATCAGATAAAAAAAAAAATCAGTCTGCTAGGGGATAGCTTGTCAGAAAAGGTTTGTCAAGGTAGTTTGCGAAGGGCTCCCCGAATCATGGCTGTCCAAACTAGAGGTGACGGAGGTCACTACAGTGATAGAGGGGTTTGTCAGGTCTGTTAGTGTGGCCGCGCTGGAGGGGGGGGTCAGGGCCCCACTGTCAGATGAGGGCGCAGGGAGTGAGGTGCCATCAGCCTTATCAACACCTCCATTCTCCTGTCGCAAAACGTTCCTTCTGAATTTGGCTCTTGCGTTTTGGAACCAAACCTGCAAACCAATCCCAGTGTGGCTTTTACTTTTTTGTGTTTAAGATTAATTTTTAAAAAGAAATCATTTGTACAGTAGTTTACATATCAAGTTATCACAGCTATGACTGTATCAACTTGCCCTTGCCTTATGTATATAAATCATTATTTTGAGCTTAAGGGGCAGATAACAATGAACCAGTTAGCTCCTGAACACTGAATGCAAGAATGTGGATTTTAATAGCAAATCAAAACAATAATCCTCTCCTTTTAAATTTTTTATCTGTGAGAGTTGAATTACACCCTTTTCCTGTTCCACAGATACAAAGAACATGTGCACTCTCATTATTAATAATATCAGCTGCAGTTTTACACTTAAGTTTCTACGCTTATGAACGATTTTTTCCCAGAAAAAATAACATTTAAGAATCTGATAAAACCCCTTGGATATACATCTAATGACTAAATGGGCCGACCAAACAAACCAAATCAAAAAGATGACTTCAATGATCATACTGGTGTGAAATGAGAGGGACATGGAGGAGGAGTGGGGATGCAGACACAGATTATGGGGTGATCAGGTCAGTAAGAGGAATGGCATTGTGCTTACCTGTAGAACTCTCTTAGTGAGGCCTGTTTTCTGGGCCAGCTGCTTTAAGTCCTTGGCATCTGGGTTGTGGTTGATGGCAAAGTAGGATTTCATTGTCCGCAGCTGATGGTGCTTGAAGGAGGTCCGCATGCGTTTGGTCTTCTGTGTCGGAGCGTAGGACTGCTGGTCCCGGTCCAGGTGGTCGGTGTCGTTCTCGTTGCAGCCTGAGAGGGCAGAGAGCAGAGCACAGGGGGTCGGATCAGAGGCCGAATGCAAAACAATGTTCATTTAGTTTTCTAAGAACTAGTCATTTACGTCTGAATTGTCACTTTGCTCAACAATTGACAAAGACAACTAACTGGTAATAAAGCAAATTATCCCTCTGCTATCAAAAACGTTATTCTAATCAGGAAACAATTGCAGTGGTCACTTATTAAAGGTTACACTAGTATTAAGGCACAATATTAAATATCGTGTTACATGGTTACATGGTTGTAGCGAAAGAAAAGACACATATAAGTGTGTTAGATTGAGGCGATCACATATGGACTTGATCCATAGACTTGCTATGTTAACAGATCTATCATATGCCATCATGATCAATAATAAAAGATTGGTATATTTATAACAAACAATGAGAATATGTGAATAAGTGACAGCCAAGTTGAACTGACTAAACGGATATTTATTGTAACACATTGGAAGTTGTGATTATTGTGTTTTTTTATATAATCTTTTTTTATATAATTTTTTTTAAAGCGAAATGATGTATTTTAAGCATACACTGGGACTGAGATAAATATTTCTGCTTGTGTTTGCAAAGACTAATCGGCCTAATGGGCCTCATTTGTCAATAGCTTAGTGCTGTATGTGTAAAATAATATAAGACAGTAAAATGCAAAAACGGATCCACTAAATTAAACGCATGTGTGGCTAATCTATGCTGCACAAACATTTATCCCTGTATTAATAAAAAAATCTAAACACTTTATTTCACTATCATATTGTTTTGCAAATAAAACGTTTGCATAATTCTGTTGTAACAGAGAAAATCTCAATGCCAAATACTTGCAAGTTAAATTAGCATGTGACTGACTGTTGAACATTTACACGACTGCAACCAAAATATACAACAAAATACAATTAAAGACAATTTTTGATTGTGATTTTTCTATAGAATCTATTATTTATTTAGAATAGATCTTATAAGACTGTGTCTCTTACTTTAGTGCAAAAGCAAAAGAAATGTAGCCACCCAGAAAAAAGCATATAGGAATCCAAAATTATACGGTAGGTTGTATTGATTTGCTTGTCTCCATGTAACCAAAATGCTGACCAGTTGTTTTCCTCAGCGGATGATAAAATATCAGATGACTCATTATAAGGATGCAGTGCAAACGCTTTCTCAGAAATTAATTATTGAATTAAATGACGGATCAGTTTGAATAAGGCAGCTACAGATTCATCAAACTGTGGGATACATGTTTTAAATGTGTGGCATTATTTTATGGTACAATTGTGTGTTTTGTTATGTGAGACTTCACTTCTATGCACCATTAATATGACAGTCATTGACATCTATGTTCTCCTGTTGCAGTCTTCACTGGATTGTGTTTCACTAGATAATATTACCCACTAGGGGTCTCTATATCCAAACAAGACCAAACTTTACAGAGTGCTGAGGAATACTCAGTAGACCCACACCTTTCCCTGGTGAAAACAAACACGAATGAGCTCGCTAAAGCAGAAACAAAACCTCAAACAAAACCTCATCCCATTTGTTACGAATATGAGTCTCCTGATCTGCACAACGATACATTAACCTGAACAACACAGGAGAAAAAAAAAAAAAGAAAATATTACCACTAACTATTTCAGTTGTTCCCTAATTTAATTTATTTTATATTTTTTATGATGTTTTTAATTCTTAGTTTATGGGCTAAGTTGAATGTTGTGAGGTCATAAATTCATCATATCATTTTTTTTTTTTTAAATCCAAAATGAAACAAAAAAGCCATGTCACTTAAGCTTAAACAAGCCTCTTTTTTAAATTAGAAAATATTCTATTCTGCTTCACTCTTTTCTATTCTATTCTATTTAAATATCCCAAATGAAAAATATAATATTCCCACTGGGACCTTTACTGTGTCTGTGGCGCTTAATAATGAGCTCACAGGGACATCTTACTGTATTTTATGTCTTTCTCTGTGGGATTTCCTTTTGTGTGTGTGTTTCCTATTTTTTTTTTACCTATTATGGCTGCATTGTATTTTATATTTTATTTGAATGCTTTCTTTTACATTAAATCTATTTTTATATTTTATATTTTATTTTAATGCTTTCTTTTACATAAGATTTATTTTTATATTTTATATTTTATTTTAATGCTTTCTTTTACATTACATCTATTTTTATATTTTATATTTTATTTTAATGCTTTCTTCTACATAAGATTTATTTTTATATTTTATATTTATTTTAATGCTTTCTTTTACATTACATCTATTTTTATATTTTATATTTTATACTTCGTGTAA
This sequence comes from Sebastes umbrosus, assembly GCF_015220745.1. NCBI lineage: Eukaryota > Metazoa > Chordata > Actinopteri > Perciformes > Sebastidae > Sebastes > Sebastes umbrosus. The sequence goes on along the minus strand of NC_051273.1, from coordinate 6,196,654 downwards.
CACTTCTGTTTATATTTATTTATTACATCTACTTTACCTGTTTTATTTTGCTTTATAACTGTGTGTGTGTTTTACCTGTTATATGTTTTATCTGCCTCGTTTAGTCTTGTCAAGTATTTGTTTTAAAGCACTGACCAGAAGAAGTGGCAACTGTGAATCTCGTTGTATTTAATACAATGACAATAAAGCTTTCTATTCTATTCTATTCTATTCTATTCTTGTAGTGGGTATATCCTGCTATTACATTTAAAAAAAAAAAAATCCCAGTGCTACATTGGTTATTTTCCTATTAAAGCATCCATGAGAACTTTATAGGATTTGCATAATCTCTTGGAGTAGTGTTAGTGAATAAGTGACTGTAACCGTGTTGTGTTTGGAGCTCCCTGCAGCAGGCCCCCTCTGCATGAGAACCGTGCTGACCACCGGGCTGCACAGGAGGCCAGAGATTCCAACGTCACCTCCAATTAACGGAGAACAATTAACGCGCAGATTACCCTTATTCCTCCCTATTCACCGGGAACAGAGGAAAGTTGGCGCACAATGACAAACTTTCTCAACCGAGCACTAATTCGCAGAAAGCGACAACAAAATGGGGACGCTGCAGGAGGGTGGAGGAGTAGGGGGGGTTATAACATTCACTGATTCAATGCGAGGTTTTAAAACCTACATTTAACAGAAGCTTAACTGTGACTCCGCTTTTTCTGCGAAAAATCAAAAATGTTTTTGTCCACGATTTTTACGCATCAGTGCCCAAAACTACATGAACCCTCATGGCACCCATTCTACACGTTTACTTTGACCTAAATTAGTCTTTAATTATAAAAGTCGATGTGCAGGTTGACGGGCTGAGGTCAAATTTCGATCATTCTACCGCGCGCAACACACGCGCATATAGTTTAAAGCACAGAACACGGTGCGTTAAAGGCGCGTGGACCGAACGCTGCAGATCAATTAGCCCAAAGGCTGCTCGCGCCGCGTTCACCTCCATTAGCATCGCCTGCAGGAGAGATATGTATGTATTCATCTCACACATGGAAGGAAGGTATAGTAGACCTACGGCTGCTACAGCTGATGGGGCGTTCAGGAACCGTCTGGACGAAAAAAAAAAGCGAGCAGGGTCTTGTGCGTAATGGAAACAAATCTACACATGATTTTCGTTAAAAATGCGCATTCACTTTATTTATTCATCTATTTATTTGTGAGTAATAATTTATGCTGTCATATTTAAAAAAAGCTAAAATTAAATATGATATGACATTTTGGTTAGAGGGATGACCATGTAGATTTTAGTGAAGTATACATCAACCACAATGCAGGAAAAGGGTTCCCAAACTATGGTCCAGGGACCACAGAAGGATTTAACCTACATTAGGAATAGCCTATAGATAAATAGCCTATAGATAAAAAAAAAAATGGGTGTGTTTTTGCTGTAGGTTCCACTCTCCTTGCTATATTAGGCCTGTCCATGCAGTATACTGTTAAAGGCTACTTTTGCACCAAAACTAACAATGAAAAACGTTAGTAGACTAAGTAGAATTTTAGTGAAGTATACATCAACCACAATGCAGAAAAAGGTTCCCAGGGGCCACAGAAGAATTTAACCTACGTTAGGAATAGCCTATAGAGAAATAGCCTATAGATAAATAGTCTATAGATAAAAAAAGTTGGGTGTGTTTTTGCGTTAGGTTTCACTCTCCTTGCTATTAGGCCATAGCATATATGGCCATTAGGTCCATACAGTATACTGTTAAAGGCGACAGCTACTTTTGCACCAAAACTACCAATAGCCTATAGATAAACAGCCTATAGATAAATAGCCTATAGACAAATAACCTATAGATAAATAGCCTATAGATAATTTGCCTATAAATAAAAAAGTTCGGTGTGTTTTTGCTGTATATGTTTCACTCTCCTTGCTATTAGGCCTATCCATGCAGTGTACTGTTAAAGGCTACTTTTGCACCAAAACTAACAATGGAAAAAGAGGGTAGACTAATTATTAGAAATGTTTTTTTGTAATATGTGCATGTTTGTATATGTTGTTGTCTTGCTGTGAGGCGTGCACGCCGCGGGTGTCTCACCTGCGTAGCTGGGTATATCGATCCCCATGGCCGGGCTCTTCCTCTTGCGCGGCCTGCCCTTCTGCGCGGTGCCGGTGCCGTTGAAGTACGGCAGCGCGAGGCCGCCGCCCTTGGCCGCGAGCTCTGCGAAGTTGAGCTGCTGGTGGTAGTCCGGACCCTGCACCAGCGTCTCGAAGTGCAGCCGGCAGTACACCAGGCTGTCCTTCATGCCGAAGTGGTCGCCCGTGGTCAGCGTCTTGTTGCAAGTGGTGCACGTGAAGCAGCTCAGGTGGTACACGGAGTCGCGCGCCCGCATCACCATCTCAGAGGCCGAGATCCCGAGGTGGCAGCGCGCGCACCTCTGCACGGAGAACCTTCTGGAACAGACAGACCGTCAAGACTCCTCATCCACACAGAGACCATCATATAACAGGAACTATCATACACAGAGACCATCAGAGACCATCATAAACCATCATAATAAACCATCATACACACAGACCATAATAAAAACCATCATAATAAACCATCATACACACAGACCATAATGAACCATCATACACACAGAGACCATAAGAAACCATCATACACACAGACCAAACATGAACTATCATACTGGGCTATACTAGGCTAAATAGGTTTCTGTCATGCATTTCAGTGACAAAGGTGTGTGTGTGTATCTGACACAGCTTTAGTGTATAACAATACTATAACAGGCCTATATACTGAGTTTACATATAGCCACATCTGGCCTACAACTGGCTGGTCGATAGGCCACATTTTGTTTTGATGTGAAAATATTTTCAACGTACCAATATTTTCTCTTTTAAATCAGTTAAAAGTCTCAGTGATAAAAACCTACTATTGCTAACCTCTTGGCTGACATTAAACACAAAAGGTATAGGCAAAACTATAGCCTACAGTATTAAAATGGTGAGACAGCTAACTAATTTTGCCTGTAGGCATTTAACAGCCTCTCTTTTCTTTCTTGGTTTATTTGACTATATTATAGTGCATTATAAATAACATTCAGGCCTGTGCATCCTATAAATGCATGTCAAAATATGAGATAGTCCATAACTGCATTTTGAACTGGTTATATTTTCCATAATCATTATCAGCATGTTTTGCCACTAAGGTACTTTTTAACAAACACGACATAAATGGACTGTACTCCTTTGTTCCTGCTAGGCTGACTCACATAAGCTAATGCAGTTTACACTCAGAGCCATGGAAACTATCATATCTGAATAAAAGTTAAATTTCATATCATAACTTATTCCCAATTAATAGCATGCAGGGCCCCTGGGAGACTGTTATGATTCTATTCAGACTACAATGAGGCCTAATTGGACCAAAAGGCTTCAACATAATTCCACATGAAGCCTGTTGAATCAGGTTTATTATTATTATTATTATTATTATTATTATTATTATTATTATTATAATAACAATAATAATAATAATAGTGGCTGTGCTACAAGAATTTTCTTTTAATTATTTTTTTCATTTAAGATTTAAATATTTGTTCCTATAAAGCCAGCAGCTTTGGGTGTGTACGTGACAGAGGGGCACTACTATTTTCATAAACTGTTCTGCACATATAATCTGTATAACCTTCATTTTTCTTACCTGTAGTAATCCTCCTTGCAATAGATACTCCCATCCTTGGCAAAACACGTTAGCTCCGACTCCAGCGCTAGTTTACATTCACAGCATTTGAGGCACCGCAGATGCCACTGCTTGTCCACGGCCAGGAGGTAGTATCTGTCCGAGATCTTGCCGCCACAGCCGGCACACAGAGCAGGCTTCTCCGGGCTCATAGAAGGCATGGTCTGGGTCAGAGACAGAGAGGAGACAGATCAGGACAACTATACTTCCTTCAACAGACTGGTGGGGAAATCTGATGCAACATATATCATGTAAAAACAGAAACTAGGCCTTCAGTAGCTTTCTGGACATGCAATGTAACTTGTTTTTGTCTATCATTAAGGCCTTTTGGAGAGCACTTTAAACACGCTGTTAAACACTCGGTGTGTTCATGGCCCCATGAACACACCGAGTGTTTAACATGAAACAACTGTTTCTGAAATTAACTGAATATCGAGGAGAGTTCATATTTATTAGTTTAATCTCTTCTTTATTCGTAGAGATTTAAATCAAATTCACTGTAACAGTTTTGGTGAGAAACAAAATATTTAAAATATATATTTTTATTACTTATTGAATAAAGGCCTATTTACAAATCTAGGAGTAAATGCAATATTTTTTTCCTGTTAAAAGAATAAAATTATAATTTATAATAATAATAATAATAATTCAGCATGTTTTTTGTCAACAGTTATTTGTAGATAAAAACTCAAATTTCTAAATCTGCCCACAGAAAACTAAATTTTACTGCTTTGATGTACATTTGTTTTATTTAAGTTATGTGTGTTTCAAATGTATTATAGAGACAACTGCATGTAAAGTTTCAGACAGTTTGTGTTTTTTAGTAATTGTTTTGTGCAGATAATTGAGCAGCTATTGAAATAACACATTACAAAATCCACTATCCTTTGAATCATTAAAATTGGATTAAAATATTCAGCCATAATTAAAGACAAAGAAGTAAAATCCTCACTTGTCTCCTACTTTACCCCCAAAACAACTGCACATTCCCAGTTCACCTTAATGGTGCCACAGTCGTCGTGTATGTGTGCAGTAAACGGAGATTAAAACATGACTTCTGTGGGGTGTGTATCATGCCTCATTTTTTATATATATCAACAAAAACAGACAATACTAGGAACTAAGGGGCAAACCAAAATGTAGACAAGCAAATACAAAAAAAAACATAAGTAGTGAAAGGAAAACAAAACAAAAAAAAATGAATAAATAAATAAAACACAGACAACACCCTATAAGGCACACAAATCAGGGAGACATTGGCCACAGCTCTTACTGACAAACTGCATGTAAAGTTGCAGTCAGTTTGTGTTTTTTTAGTAATTGTTTTGTGCAGATAATTGAGCAGCTATTGAAATAACACATTGCAAAAATTCACTATCCTGACTAAAATATTCAGCCATAATTAAAGACAAAGAACTGAGAAATCCTCACTTTTGTCTCCTACTTACCCCAAAAACTGTATACATTCCCAGTTCACCTTAGTTACACCACAGTGGTCGTGTGTGTGCAGTAAACGGAGATATTAAAACATGAATTGGAGTATAATAGCAGGCTCTTACCGACTCTCTCCCGTTGAGCTGTATGCCCTTCTGCATGCGAGACTCCGTTTTCGACCTCCTCTCCATCTCCTCCATGATCCCCTGGATGTGATCCCCGGAGATCCCGTGGAAAAGCATGGCTCCCGGTCCTCCTGGACGACGCAACGTGCAACTGCCTGCCTCTGTCTTGCAGCCCACAACTTCCATATACTGTTAGATAGGCTACCTGCAGCGTTGCGCCTCGCTCTCTCAGCGCATCCAAACTCTGTGGCTCTGAGGCTCTGAGAGAGGAGGAGAGGAGAGGCGACCAGAAGAACAACACCAGATCAGCTCCTCAGCCACAGTGCAAAGGCAACTGGAAGAAAAGCAGAAAAACTACAACATGGGTGGGACAGCAGGAGGAAGAGGTGGTGGTGGTGATTTCTCCTGCTTCCCTTGAATGTCTCTCCTCCAGAAAAAAAAGTATATAGTCCAAATGACGCGCACAAACCGGTGTGGAAGTGGTGGTGGTGGTGGTGGTGGTGGATGGGAGGGAGGAGGGGAGGGGGAAAAAAAATAATGACACAAAAGTTTTTTGTTGTTTCTTTTTTGGTGATTTCTCTCTCTCTCTCTCTCCCGGTTTCCCAGTTCCTCGGTGCTTGGAGGTCAGGTTGGGACTGCCTGGATTTGAGCACCGTGTCCTATTTGTGAAGAGAGCAAAGCCATGCCCAGTCTGAATAATTTGGTAGGAGGAGTTCCCCCTTCTCTCTCTCTCTCTCTCCTCTCTCTCTCCTCCTCTCTCTCTCTCTACATCACCACTGATTTCTATTCACCAACAAAGAGCTGTCACTCTTCTCCTCAAAAACTCCAGATTCTGGCTATACGAGCATGCAGGACCACTACTTTATGGTATATTGACATTTTCATTACTTTTATTTCACCCCCATTTTCACGAGGACGCAGAAGTTGCATAAACTGGATGAAATGTGCTTATAGAGTAATTTGAGTGTAAATATTTGTAATTATTTAACATGTCTTAAAAACAATAACATGCATTTTCATTACTTTTATTCCCACCCCCATTTCTAGTGTAACACTTCTGTTTATATTTATTTATTACATCTAGTTTACCTGTTTTATATTGCTTTATAACTGTGTGTGTTTTACATGTTATATGTGTTATCAGCCTCGTTTAGTCTTGTCAAGTATTTGTTTTAAAGCACTGACAAAGAAGAAGTGGCAAACTGTGAATCTCGTTGTATTTAATACAATGACAATAAAGCGTTCTATTCCATTCTATTCCATTCCATTCTATTCCATTCCATTCTATTCCATTCTATTCTATTCCATTCCATTCTATTTACAGGAGAAGACGCAGAAGTTGCATAAACTGGGCGAAATGGGCTTATAGAGTAATTTGAGTATAAATATTTTAATTTATTTAACATGTCTTAAAATAAAACAACATGCATCAATAAACTCCTTTTGGAGTTTTATTTAAAAAAAAAAGGGCCAGAAATAAGGATGACTTCTGCTGCTGTGAGGATGATTTAATTGGTTTAATTTGGAGCTGGAGGTTGGACATTTAAAAAAAACCAAACAGTTTTAGGGGTTTAATTCATTCTTTATTAGGTGTTTTTGTTGTCCCAAAATATACTAAGTGTGCGTGTGTGTGGTATAAATGTATTGTTCTGGGCGGGGCAGTGATCAGTGATAGGATGGAGGGCGGGGACACATTGGATTAAACAAACTGAAAGACAACGATTGTTGTTTTTTTTACACAAACGAATGAGATTTTGTTAAAAAAAAAAAAAAAAAAAAGCATCCCACGCCGTTAAAAACCTCTTTACTCAAACATATTTTCATTTATCTTGATGCTCTATATATAATTTAATCACGCAAACCGTTTGTCTGCTTTTTATATATTAATATAGGTTTCCATTTAGATAATTTGTCTCTCCATTAAACGCTCATTTGAAACAGGTATTATTCCCTAAAACCGCATTTCTCTTTTCTCTGTCTCTTGAATTAGTCCAAAAATCTACTTTACCTGCAGGAGACTTGATTAGATGAGAACAGCAACTATAATATATATTCATTTCTCTTCCATAAACGATGCAATAAGCAGTGATATGGAGGGAGAGGGAGCTAAAAAAAAAAAAAAAAAGGAGGTATTATTATTATACATATATCTTATATATAATCCATGGAGGCGACTGTGGAGCTACAATAAAAGATCTGTGTCAGTTTTAAAGGGTGTGAAAACTCATGGTTTTACGCATGGCTTTACTGTCCAACGCGCAGGCCAAATATATGGTGACAACAAACCAAAACAAGGCAGCTCAAGTGAAATCTGTATTTTGACTTAACACAACGAGGGGCCTTTACTTACAGTGGCTGAGACCCGGATAACGAGCTCTGGTCTCTGGCTGAAGATTTAGCCATAAAACAATATAGACACACACACACACTGTCTGATTGTGGTGCCATTAATAGATTTCCTGAGGCTCAGGGGGGTCTGCAGGTGTGGATGCTTCTTCATCTCAAGACGTGTTACATTATCATCCCTCCTCCTCCTCTTCCTCACTCCTCTTCCTCCCACCATGAAGTTGTGTTGGCTTTAATTAGAGGCCCCTTGATAGAAGCGCTATAGAAGACTAGAGTCCTGCATGGACCCTCTGCTCTGGCCGAGCTGGACCTGCAGCTGTTCTGAGCACCATTACACCGTTAATCTGCGCTCTGCCAGTGTCTCAGTGTCTCAGTGTCTCAGCACAGAGCGGTGAAAAGAGAGAGTCAAAAAGGACACACGGATTTCATTTCAACTTGGACAAAGACACCCTGAGAGGACCGATCAGCTCAGCTCTGCATGTGTGATATTTAATCTGTTTTTTTTTTTTTATTCTTCTTTCTCTCTCTGAAAATTAAACACTTCTGGACTTAAATATAAATACACTATTTTTTTCTTCTTTTTAAATTAAAACATCGATCGACTGTTTTGACCCGTTGTGCCTCCAGCAAGTGACATTTCATTTGACTGAAGAGGGTTTAACAATGTGTCAGTGAACATAAAGGGGCTGAGGGAATTAATGCCTTTTGTGTTTTCCTTTTCTTTGTATCTAATTAGGATTATTAACTAAAAGTTAATATACACTAAAGACATTTAGTTTTATTATTTCAGTTAATGTGCCATTTTGGAGAAAAGTCTGCAGAAAAAAACACCAAAAAGCCAATTCATGAAATCACACTTTTACAAAAAAAAGTGACAATTCTTAATATATTTGGAATTAGCAGTTATTGTTTGAAACGTTTTCTTAATATCTCATATTAATTAAGCAACCTGGTTATGTATGTTACCCATCATATTTCATTACTGGCTTTAAATAAATGGAAGAAAATTCATCTGGGCGGTTCTGTGTCATCTTTCGTTTAGTTGCTGAGAATGATTTGCCCTAATTTAACATTTGTGATCTCGTTTAATCAAATTAAGTCTTTTTTTAAAACATATAATAAGAATAGCTGTTTATTCATGCACTGAATACTGAGCTCCATTTTAAACCTTTTACGCATTTTAAAAAATAAAAACAAAAAGTGTTAACCATATTTAAAATGGCGTGGGAATGGCTCACATAAATATAAATATATATTAAAAAAAATAATAATAAAATCTTTTGTCTCAGCCATTAATACAAACTAAATAACTTATATTCCCACCTTTAAGAAGAGCGTGTTTTTTATGTTTCCTGCTGTGCTTGCATGGTTTTGATGCTACTCACAAACTTGTATATTTAGCCTACATAATAAAGATTATTCTCAGAGTATATGAATAAAAATATAGCTATAGGTAGAGAGAGTTTCGATGGCTTTACTTTCCACAGCATCACTGTTTATCCTATCAATATCACCACACCACTTCATGCACCAGATCTGTCGCGCATTGCTTCAGAATCCGAATCAGAATCCGAATCAGAATCAGAATTTTGTTAAAAAGCCAGTACCTTGTATGATTATAATTTTTCCCAAGCAGACATATATATATATATATAGGAAAAGCTCTTCTTACCTGCAGCTTTGCAGTGTGAGAGATCCGGTGCGGTGCAGCGAGCAGTGTGTCCGGACTGAAGGAGACGGAGGAGACGCTGCTGCTGCTGCCGGTAGATGGTAGATGGGGGCTGTTCCTCGTTTCTGAGCTTACACACTTCTAGTTGGAGCGTCAATTAAAACACAAGACATTTAAATATTCCTCTCCCGTATGCAGGCAGCCCTCAACACAACACACACACACACAGTCAACGCACAGAAAACTGGCAAGCCATCAGGAGCCAATGGCCTACTGCAGCTATAGGTTACAATATGGGATGGAGTCGTAAATTAAAGGAGAAAAAAATCTGGATTCAAAGCCAAATGGCGAGCAACTACCATTATATAGGCCTATAGGTGTTATTTAGGAATATTTAAATAAAATCAGATGTTATTTTCGCTTTAAACGAAATGTATTTTTACAAATACAGTTTTTATTTTTTATTTTTATTTTTTCATGGTTTATTTAATAGAGACCAATACAATGTACATAGACAACTTAAAAAACAGCTATCTGATGCCAGTATCATAGTGCTTATAGCGGATGCTAATTTGCAACACCTGTCCCTAGAAGGGCTTTTTGTATATAGGTGCGTTCAAGCACACACACACATATATATATAGATGTATATACATCACAGTACGATACACTACGAGTTCATACTGTATAAGATTCAAGTGGAATGAGTACAGCTGTAATTTCACTGGTGTGAGAGCAGAGGTTTGTGTGTGAATAAATAATTAGATCTCCAGTCAAACTAGATCAATCAATCTGACAAAGATACTGTATGAAGCAGCAGCACTAAGCCTAATGAAAAAAGGTTTGGTATTGATACCAAATTGAAATTATTTTCGAAATAAAAAATGCTAAAATAATTTCAGAATTTAACGTATATTTTAATATGTGGCAATAATCTAAACCAAAGCCAAATGTTAAGTTAATGTTTTTTTATTTTAATCTCATCAAACGTTTAAAAAAAGGCTTATATAAGAATAATTCAGAAGTATTTTTTTCAGCTCCCCTAACCTATTTTTCTCACTGGTTGTATTGAATTAATCCTCCAAAAATAGCAACAATATTTTAAAAAAAAAAATGCATGGGTTCATATTTCGTTTGCCCTGATATCTCTCCATCTGTCTGGATAATCCAGCTGACGAACTTCATATAAATTCACTGCAGACAGTGTTGAGTGTATTTAGCCTCAGCATGTTGCAACACCTAATGAATAAAGAAATGTTGATGATGAAAAATTCACCACTATTTAATAATGTGGTGTTTTTTAGCAAATATTGATATTGTTTATGCTTTGAAGATGGTTTGATTGGGCCTGATGAGACTATATAGTTTTAATTATTTCAATATGCATTACCTTATTACATAATGTATCATTGTATTGGTGTAATTTCCTTGTGTATTATTGGATAATTATTAACCTGACAGGCTAAACATCATGGCAACAAGCCATTTCATACTATGATAACAGAATGTAAATCAGTTTTAAAGTGCATGCTGCATTTTATATTTCCTGTTAAATTGACAAAGATAGGCCATGATCCAGAAGACAGGATGTCCTATAAACCTGCTCACAATGGCCACTTGGAGAACACGCTGAGGTCTAAGATGGACTGATTTCAATTGAGTTGAATAGAGGGTTCCTATTTCGCTCCAGTGAGAGTAAGGGGTGACAATTAATTACACCCCTGTGCTGCTTGCATAAATGACACTGTGCCATACTGCTAACAGTCATTTTGCTTCGCTCCTTCCGCCTGGGCTGACATCACAATGTATCTCATCAATAATGCAAAGGCACTGAGATCCATTTCACTGTGTACCACAACACGTAGCGTGCACACAGCTCTCTCCGAACATGATAGCCCAGACAGGCTCTCTGCAGCGTGCTCGGTTCAACAGTGAAGACCACAGATACAGCATCAGCACGGGATGCCTCCATGGATGCCTGCCTGCCTGGCTCTCCTTGGGCATGGTGGTTAGATTACCACACATCCAGGGTTCATCTGGAGTCATCATTTCTGGGTCACCTCAAGTGACACCCTCGGAGGGAGCTCTCAGTCACTCCCAAAGCATGGCCAAGAAAAGGAGCAGAGGAGACGAGGAGGCGAGGAGAGGAGAGGAGAGGAGGGGGGAGAGGAAGGAGGAGGTGGGGAAGGCTCTCCCAGGATCCACTGTGGTGCAGGGAACCACAGGCTAAACACTGACTGAGTGAAGGAGAGGAGTGGGAAGGGAAGGGAGAGGGGGGTTTGAGGAGGAGGAGGAGGAGGAGGAGGAAGAGAGGGAGGAGTGAAGCACTGTAAAGCTGTATCCCGGTCACATGTATCCCAGTCACATGAGCCATGGTGGGTGGGTGAGACATCCTGGAAATATTTACAAACACACAGTGGACTTCATAATTATTGGAGGAAAAGGAAATATCAAAAGCATGGGTGACATATGACCAAAGCACTGTTTTGATACCTCGAATTAAAATGGTGATTTTAGAATGATAGACAAGACTATAAGCCTATAAATAGATTTCCGAGGCGTCTCAATCCCCCACGTATCCTGTTTTTTCATTTCCATCCTTATTTTCTCCCTCACTTTTTCCCCTCTCCTCCTCCAACTCTTCCACTTTCCCTTTTCTGTCTCTTCCAACCAACGCTCCCCCTCCCTCCCTCCCTCCCTTCACTACCTCTCACCACCACCCTCCACCCTCCACCCCATCCCCTACCTCCCTTCCTCCCTCCCTCCACCCCCTCCTTCGATCTCCTCCCTGCTCTGCTCTGCTGGAGCTCAAATCACAACCCCGGTCCCTGGCAGATGGAGGATAGGAGAGAGAAGCTCTTAACTAGCCAGCCTGAGCCTCTGCTCTCTGCACACCAACTGCTGCCTGCCTGCCTCCAGAACAGCTCCAACAGCACGCCGACACCTCCACCACCCCCCCTCTCCATCTCCTCTGGGGACAGAGTATCCTCCTGGGGAATGGTGCGCGTATTAGTCCATATCTGGCCACACTAGAAAGGACATGGAAACATAATAGATGGATGTTCTTTATCGCTATATAACCTTACGAGGCAGAACAGGCTTTTCGGAAGGGGGCACACTCGTTTAGGTGATGCTTGTATATGTTGTTATTGTCTCTTTCTTCCTACTTCAACCACTCATTGAAGACAGGGGTCAGAGGGCAACATAAGTTAGAGGTTAGATAAGCCAAAAAAAACAAACATTTGTCTTGTTAGTGTAGACAAGAAATCACATGCTATAAGTGCATTGATGTAAAACCAGGAGGGAAAAAAACAGGCCAAAGTGCTCCTTGGGCACTAGGTGCCTGTTACTGCCTCTGACTCTCCTTTTATCTGGGCTCATCTGGCGGCCACGACTTGGCCTGGCATGAGCCTGACCACCAGTTGCGGTCTGAGGGAGAAACTGCTCCTCTGTGCTATTTGCAGCCCCGTCTGTCCAAAGGAATCTGGTGCGCTGACTGTCACTCAGCGGCCATGTGTGTTTTTTATCACTAATTCTACCACAGGGATCTGGTTGTCCATATGACCACTGTGGAGGCTGCTGCCCCGAGGCGAGCTGACATCGTCTGTGTACAACGACCAGACGTTGATGTAGGGGCTGCTCAAATGCTGCTTGAATATCAAGACACACACGTGTACGCGTATCTAAGTGTGTGCACTGCACACACACAAATGTACAAAGCAGTGCCTGGCCAATTGCTGAGACTGATGTTCCTTTCAGCCATCATACGGCTGACACTCAAGTTTTTTTTTTTCCCCGCCAACCCCTATGTCAGTTCCTGGCTGGTCTGGCCAGCAGTGATGGAGACACTGTAACTGACTGTGGTTGGGGCCATTGGCCGCAGGGCTGCTGTGCCTGTTTGAGATGGAGAGGAGGGGGGGCTGAGGGAGGAGGGGCTGCTTGGCTTGTCAACTGGTTGTGACTAGAGCCTGTCTGGTCACAGTTCCAAACTGGACAGCTCTCTTTTTCTCTGCGGCTAGTGCCATCGTCCTGTAGAAAGGCACACGGTATATCGCTGCCACTCTGCTCCAGAGCAGCATATGCTCCGGCTGAAGGTCAGACATGTTCAGTCCAAAATGCCTGAAATAAACACCTCACATGTCGGGTTGGCTGTTGTAACTCTGGAGCACATCTGCACTGAGGGAATACCACTGTGTGTGCGTGTGTGTGTGTATATACACACTCAGTGGCCACTTTATTAGGTACACCTGTACAATCTAGTTGGCTACAATCCTGCCATAAAGTTAACTTTTATGATGCCTATAATGTGCCGTTTTTTTCACTGTCATAGAGGTGTTAATTCAATTATATGTTTAGCTCTGAGGTCATAGATAGTGGTGGTGTTGGACTGCATTATGTTGAGAGGTTTTTCCAATATTCTGCCCCCCTAATATAGGGCTTTATCAACTATCGATTAATTTAATTGAGAGATCAGTAAGATTGAGTTTCTCCACAAAGAATCATACACTTTAAATTTCGTGTTTGCCAGAGATGTGCTCTTAAGTTCCCTGGAAATAAGTCATTCTGCATGAAAAAGCACAAAAAACGACTATTCGACTAAAGAAATCTCAGTCGACTAAGACCAAAACGACCGATTAGTTGACTAATCTACTAATATAGGGGCAGCCCTCATAAATAGGTAGGACAAAAAATTAGAAACACCTCTTAATACAATGTAGTCCAGTACAACTCCACTGCAAACTACAACCTCAATAATAAACAGATTTCTGACAATGTCAACAAAAGGTATAAATTCATGGCAGAGCTGTTGCATTGAATTGCAATAGATTGCACAGGTGTACCTAATAAAGTGGCCACTGAGTATATATATATTTGCTTATATTGAGAAATAAAACTTTTAAAATTTCTTCATTTTTCATCATTCTACTTACTGGTATTGCATAATACAGCCAAAACCAACAAAATAAATCCATTCATGAATAAGGTCGATTTAGAGAAATTGTGTGGCATTAAAGCTGCAGTGGGTAGAATTGGAGCAAATATGATTTTAAAAAGTTATTTTTATAAAACGGTCACTATGTCCTGAAAGTAATGCATGAGACAGGTAATCTGAAAAAAAAATCATGTGCCTCTGTGTCCTCCGGTGCTCCTAATGTCATCTGCAAGATTTCACAGACCGGAGGAAAACAACCAATCAGAGCTGATCTGGAGCCTGCCGTCTCTGAGCAGCTGTCAATCACTCACAAACTCCGATCAAACGGTCAAACTAGGCAGCGCTGATCAAATATGAATCAATATTCTGTTACTATAATGCCTATTTCTCACCTCAGATGTTTTCAGAAACATCTTGTAGTGTACTGTTTAGCTGTAAAATGAGAAAGTTTGTGACCCGGCAGCCATGTTGAGATCAGTTGAGGAAATACCAAGCACCGCCCACCAGCCGGAGCACAGCCAATAGGAACACTCTCTCTGAAATGATCTGTGATTGGTCAAGATGTTTCTGAAAACATTTGAGGAGAGAAATAGGCATTACAGTAACAGAATATTGATTCATATTTGATCAGCGCTGCCTAGTTTGACCGTTTGCGAGTGATTGACAGCTGCCTCCGTTGAATGAACAGCCAATAGGAACACTCTGTATCTGAAATGACCTGTGATTGGCCAAAGTCTCCCATCACGGGCTAGATTTTTTTAAAACCTGAAAACAGAGCCATGAGGAGGTGCAGGAGTCTAGTTTTCTCTCAGAACACTTGAATTATAATATGCTGAAAGGTTATTATGGAATTTTTGCCCAAAGATGCCAAAAAATATTCTGCCTACTGCAGGTTTAATGTTACAAACTTGTCAAATAAATAAAGTTAAACTATAGGAAAAAATATGGATGAGCAGACTTGAAGTTAAATGCTATGACACACTCAATCATGCATTTAAAAATGGCACAATTCAAGAGCATGTAAGAGAATGCTTCTTGTTTCTACTTTAATATGATGGAGACTGACCATACATGGTGGGCAGGAGGCTGGGGTCGCTTTTCATGTAAATTTCTCCATAAATCTGCTGAAAGGGATTGAATGTGCTGTTTGTGTCTCAGTCACCAACTGCTAGGCTAGAAGAACATGATATTAAAAAAAAAAACATTTCAAACTGTGCCATCACCGGATCGGGAAGACGTGGAGGGATGAGGCAAACATGAAAGTTGGCCTATTTCATGGTCAGGCTGCGGGACCGCCGAGGCCCTGAATGGCAATGCATCTACTTTAATGTGACAGACGAGTCCCCAGGCGAAACAACCCGCAGAGCCGCGGCAGGCGAGCGGGCCCAGGTACTTGATGAGTGTGACACCTCCACCGTCCCGCTGCACAAATGTTGCTGCCGCACGCTCCGCTGCCTCGCTTTACAATAACACAAAATAAATTCGCCTCTCATCCGGCCTGACGACGCGTCAACCGAGAACCTGTCCTCCCCAGCACTGTTGGGATCATGAATCTCCTTGTAGCCGCTCACAGGGCTTTGCTCCGATCACTAAGCACTACTTGCCTTTGGGACCCACCTGCCGAGGAGGGAGAACTGTGGCCACGTCGGCTGCGACAGAAACATCCTCTCATCCCGATGCGCTGTTCGCCCAATCAGGCGGAGACGGCCGAAGTGTGTGTGGCAGGTTGCCCCGAAGGCATGGAGCTGCCTACCCACAATGCACCCACAATGCACCCACATATCAAGAGGCGCATCTTTCCTCTCGCACGCACAGGTCACTCTAAAAAGGTAATACCTTTTAAGCTTACTTAAAGGGACTGTTTGTAACTTTTTACAGGTATAAATCTACCGGGTCGGTGTCCGATGTGCGCTCACGTGTGGCTACGCTGTTCAGACCGCTCCTCTGCCTGCTTGTCTTCACTCACACACCGCGCGCGTTCTCGCTCCACCTCACGTTCATGCGCGCACACTACACACTGCAGAAGAGCTCGTAGCTCTGAGAATATCTAGTGAATGTACAGTGGACGTTTGTGCAGAAATAAATGCTGCAGCTCCTCCAGACCAACAGAGGTTTCCCGTGTCTTGTGAAGTAACGGGGCTCCGCAGCGAGAAACGTTATCGTCTCCGACCGGGTGTCGGTGTCTCCCTGCGGCTGCGGTCGGGAGGCGATAACGTTACCAACACTAGGATCAGCAGTGATTCATGGAGAGACCTTCGTCTGGTCAGCTAACATTACTGCCAAGCAGGTGAATTATAGAGTGATATTGTGGTTTTAGCTGACGTGTGTCGCCTCACTGTTTTGAGCGATGCTCGTTCATGTCTATTTAGAGCGAGCAAGCGTGAGCCTGACGCTGACTTTCGTTGACTTAACGGTGTCGCTGTTAACAAGCAATTCTGAAAGATACAAACAGTCCCTTTTAATCACATTACTGCACTTTGCTTATTTCTCACTATCCTTGTTGATTCAACTCATGTAGTGTGAGCAATGTACTTGTTTTGCCTGAAAGAGATATAAAACTAACTGTGTGTTCCAATCCGCGTACTTCCGCAAGTACTCTTCAATGTAGCGCACTGTGTGCACTTCTGTACTTAGTAGCTCAGTCCATAGGGACTTGGCTTGGGAACCAGAGGGTCCGCGTTTCAAGTCCCCACATGGACCATGTTCTATGTAAAATAACAGAGTGTAAAAATGTAATTATGATGGTTATTAATAAAGTGCCTTTCTTCTTCTTCTACTTACTTGAGTAGTGCGTGAATTTCAACAGGGTAGGGTCGTCTCAAATCAAATACTCTG
The DNA here is from genome assembly GCF_015220745.1 of Sebastes umbrosus. Taxonomy (NCBI): domain Eukaryota; kingdom Metazoa; phylum Chordata; class Actinopteri; order Perciformes; family Sebastidae; genus Sebastes; species Sebastes umbrosus. The sequence goes on along the minus strand of NC_051273.1, from coordinate 6,179,581 downwards.
CGGTGCACTTACCGGAAATGACGATCGCAACATTTCACCGCGGCTCGCTACCCGCCAAAATATCTGCCTGCTTTGACGATTACGAAAAAAAATACAGTAACCCAATAAACATACTGATGACTTGTGCACGACAACAATTAGTGCAAAATAAGTAGTAGAGCAGTACAGGAGAAGTTTCCAGAAACTGTGTGGACTGGAAACTTAGGAAGAAGATGTTTTTATGAGTGTCTAGGTGAGATATTCAACTTCACTGTATTTTAAACTTCATTAGTATTAACTTAATTTTGGTAGTTTTTTTCTGTATATGGCCTCACATGAGAGCTTTTAACGTTAGCTACATTTTTAAAAGTTAAAATGTTAATTTGATGTACAAGAGTTGTGATGTGCATGCAACAACTCTTTTAAATTCTCACACCAAATGCAGCACGTGTGAATCAGCTGTGAGGCAGACCTTCTCATTAAGACGTCTGTGAAATCTGTGAAACGGATGTTGGAACGCTGGCCAGCTCTTAAGTCAACAAGTATATTAAATAAATACAAAGTCACGATGTTGCTTGTTGGCAGGAATAAAGAAGTTCACCCTTCACCTTGAACCATCCGCATTGGTACCATACTGGAAGGTAACGTCATCATGGATGACATTGAAAGCCACGCTCAAGCCATTTGCTTTATATTAGGACTTTTTATAGATTTTTTTATAAGGCTTAAAGTGGATTTCTTTTGATTCATTTGTTTCCACAAACACTGGCCTTGTAACATGCTCTGAATGTTTGTTAAAATAAAAAAATAATCCTGCGAACTAATCATTCTTTTTTGTGTTAATTTATCTAAGGCAATCGGTTTCCTGAATTCTAATAACTAAAGACTAATAGTCATGTTTACTTACCTTTTTAAAGGCAAATCGGTTTCCTAGATTTTTTTAAGTAAGATCTACCTGTCAGATTTTACAGTGCTGCATGGGCGCCTTGACCTCACCTTGCACTATTACTGTGGGCTACAAAGTGCGGCGTTTAACGCAACCTTTATTCTATATTGGCCTATTAGGAGCCACAGGGTGTTCTGATGGAGTGAGCCCGCCTATGCATGTGTGCGTCTAAAGCATGCTGGTGAACATGAGCAGTGCTGGGATGAGAGGGGCCCAGGAGTTCATTAGGCTGCAGCTCAGGAGAGCAGCCGCAGGGAGCTGCGCTGTAGCCAAGTGTTGCCAGGAGGCTGAGCTGCGAGTCCGGTGGGGAGGGCTGCTGTTGATGTCCATGGCATGTTTGTTAACAGCCTGATTCCATCAAGTGGTGTAAACGCAGCGCAGCCAAGTGTGAGGGCTGACCCTTGGCCCCCTGCCTATTTTTAACAACACAGCGTTCCAGTCAAAGGTAGACAGTTCAGTCGAGCACTTAAACGATGCTAATATTCATGCAGTCGTACATTTGGGAGGGAGAAAATAACAAGAGATGCAAAGCAAAAGAGCACAAGACTCCATCTGACTAGCTGCAGCTACTTTCGCTTATATGCCCTTTATCTGGAGGGCGAAGATCTAAAATGCTCTTTCAGTTTTCATCTCTATACTCCCACAACCCTTGTAAATGCATCAGAGGAGCGGAATACCACAAAATATTAAATGCTCGTAAAGAGAGACGAAAAAATGAAGCTCAAGGCATTTCATTGGACATTCGAGAAAAATATCTGAAAAATACAGCAAAACAAAAATGTGATAAAAGACTATTTTACATGAGGTTCTAGTGAACAAATCCTCTCTCCTCCTCCTCCCCCTGTCTTGTGAGAATAAAAAATAATCCTGAGAATAGTTGTGATTCACAGGAGGTAGATATTGCACAGACACTAACCGTATTTCATCATTTAGTACACTGCTAAAAATGACTCTCAAGTAGTCCAAACAACGACAGGCAGCGTGTTCTGGGTTCCAGTCTGAACAGGCGTTTTACCTCCGTCAGGTTAGGCCTACACATAAAATAGAGAATTAAACTGTTTCTTCATTGCAGGGTCCTTCACGTTGACTTGGCCATATGGACACTAGAGGAGAAAATGAGATAATTAAATGTTGTTAAATGGCTTCATGTGGAGTAGAACATCAGTCACACAGAGAACAAGACAGCTTAAAACACGGGAGAACAGGATGAGGCTGATCAAATCAGGACTGAACCACACAGAGCGAGAGAGGACAGAACAGGGGAAGACAGAATGGGATGGGACGGTAAAACAGAAGACAAGATTGGACAGGGAGGGACGGGACAGGATGTGGACTAGACAGACCAAGTATCACCAGGACAGAACTGGGCTCTGTTTCCCAATGTATGTTGAGGCTAATGTGATCATGAAACTGATCCTGCGTCTATATCGACCTCCATTAAGGTTAGAAGCATCTTGCAGTCAGAACACCTGTAGGGTTAAGTCTGGACTATGTGTTGTTTTTTTAACCACTGATCTTTAAAGGGATAGTTCTGGTGTTTTGAAGTGGGGTTGAATGAGTTACTTATGCATAGTCAGTGTACTACCTACAGTAGATGATAATCAGCACGCCCCCAGTTTGGAAAAGCAGACACAGAAGCAAAGCAATGTACTGCTGTGGACGGGGCCGACAGCCAAACGTTTTTTAGCCACCTAAAAGAAAGGCCCAGCTGTCTGACTGCAAGGTAAACTGGCAAAAATATTCTATAAATTCTATATACAGTATATATATATACTAAAACATATTGATTTATTTAGGTGAGCCTTTCTTTTAGGTGGCTAAAATACGTTTTGCTGCCGGCCCCGTCCACAGCAGTACATTGCTTTGCTTCCGTGCGGTAACTCCTGTCTGCTTCCCAAATCATCTACTGTAAGTAATACACTGACTATGGATAAGTAACTCATATAACCCCACTTCAAAACACCCAAACTATCCCTTTAAGTCAATATCATATCCAGTATACTTTAAACCAATCATTTTCTCTGTGAATAATATGGTGTTAGTTCAACGTACGTGATGCTTATAAAGCAGGCCCAACCCAACCCTGATACTAAACAAACTCATATTTTAGCCATTCATAGGTTAAATCAGTAATATCTGCAAAAGTAAAATCACAGGATGGAAAAAAGATTTTGTTTTTTTAAGGAATTAAATCTTGTCATTCATCAAGCAAGACACGTGTTGTGCAGCCCTTCAGCCAATCTGCTTTACATCAGCTGATCTGTCATCATCCTCCTTCTACTTCTCTGAATCATGTAATTGTTTCATCGCCATGGCAGCACTGATTTGATTTTACCCTTATTTGTTAGTGCGTCCTTTAATTAAAAAAGCTGGATTTTTGCCAGTACTTTTTAAAATATTATATCTGGCCATCATCTGGCCAAAATGCCACTTGACTTGATTTTTCAGCCTCCATATTGCTGCTTTTTTTGTTCTAGTTGTGCTGTGTGTTTTGTTAACAGGGTTCTAATACAGGAAGGCTTACTTGTCAACAGAATGACAACATGCATGAATAGACGATATTGCTCTTATCCTTAAGAATCATCACTTCTAGATATGAAGCAATTTCTTAATTTGTGCTTACGGGCAACATCTGCCTTCAGCAGCAGGCAGATCACTTACTGCCAACGAGTAACATGCATCATATAGACTGCAGAAAGCTGGAAGCTCAGAGTGTTGACTGAACTTTAAAGGGTAACTTTGGTGGTTTCAACCTGGACCATATTTTCCCATGTTTTTGTGTCTAAGTGATTTCTGAAACTGGTCCAGTACTGAGGTATAATGCTGCAGCCGTGAAATGAGCTGCGAGGGCAAGTGAGCAGCGTCAATGTAACGTTATGTTCACTAAAAGTGCTTGTTTTTGCCACTGACAGGCTCAGAGACAACATGATGGAAAGGACCCTACAGGGATATAAAACGTTTTTCTTACCTTTTGCTTGATCCGGTCTGTTTGTTATTGTGTCCAAGTCTCGCTCAAGGAGAAGTCTCGTTATGAATCTGAATATCCGTATACTCTGGCTCAAATAAATAAAGGCGTCCCTTGAATTCAAAGACCTCATCCACATTGTGGAAACCATCTAAATATTCAGCCATGACATTGAGAATCTTTTTAGATTAGATCTTGTTTCCACCATGGATGTATTTTACTATTCCATTGTTGTCTTCTGGCAACACATCAGATTTCATAACAAGACTTCTCCTTGAGCGAGATTCTTTCCATAATGTTGTTAGACACTTATAATAACAATCAGAGCCTGTCATTGCAAAAACAAGCACTTTTAGTGGACGTAAATGAAGGTTCCAGCTTGCCCCAATAGCAGCATATTGCAGCCTGTGAGCGGCTGCCATCTACAGCCTTATCCCTCAATACTGGACCAGTTTCAGACAATGTTGCCCCTTTAAGTCAGTTTAGGGCTCTCCCAATTACCATTTATGGAAGTATTCGAAGCTATTCGAAGCTTCGGGACGGTGCCGCTGCTGCACTACTGTACACACACGCACCTCAACACATAACAAACAGAGATATCTGTCTGAGAAGAACTAATAATAATAATTAGTGTATGTATATATATATGAACAACGAATAATGTTGTGGGATTATTCCTTATTTCATGGGCTATTTTGGGTTTTATACATTATTATTATATACTTATATTTAAATAAAACAAAAAATGAAGCATTTGAATACTGGTTCGGAGGTCAGTAACCATGGCAATGGTCAAAGCTTCAAAGCTTCAATGCATTCAGGTCAGCCCTAAGTCAGTTAGACACAAACAAATGGGAAAATAGGGTCCAGGTTAAAAAATACAGAATTTACCCTTTAAGGTACACTGTCATACTGAGTGAAATGTGTTATATGCATGTGTGCTGTTTAGGAAATGAAAAATATACAGTGTGACTTAATTAAATATTCTCTTCAGCACCATGGACAGCTGAGGTTAAGATGCTCTTAACGATAATGCACATAAACTTGTTTTACGTGATGTTTTGGGCATAAAAATGTAAGAACATTTATCAAAACGCTCTTAGAAAACACAGTTAGCATCGATGGTGATGTAACGTTGGGAAACAGGGTCCAGAACAGAAAAGAACTGAACAACAAGGCGGGACTCAACAGCCGAGGCCAGATGAGAACCACACAACCTGGTAAAAGAGAAATCAAAGAGCTCACATGTCTGCATGCGCTGCCACAACATTTCCCTCTGTGAAGGTGGGCATACTCTGTGAACACCTTGTACCCACTGGAAGGGTCGACGTACATCTGCTTCTTCGCCTGAACATAATGAAGATATTATTATTTAATTAGTATGACATAGAAACACATATGCTGGTGTGTGACCCCCGCATACATAACCATATACAGTACACAAACACAAAGGCACATGCGAGCATAACACTGAATATGAACATATACATGGAGACAGATTGCTTTGGGCCAAGGAGATGAGGGAATGGACGACCTCTGTGCATACAAACAGATGCAAGACAGTCAAACTCTTATGATGTTACTAATTAATTAGTGCTGTTCTTTTGTGTACAATCTGCAATGATTAATCAACTAGTTTCACTGCAGTAAGTTTTATATTCACTGAATATTTGCATAAAAAAAACATATTTTTGACACAATCGTTCTTTTATTTTGACCGATCACTCATCTCGTACAGACACACAAACACCTTCTGCATGAGGAAAACACTGAACTACTCTGTCATCCCTTAGGAAGTTAGAAAATGTCATCTCTCAGTCTGTTTCAAACTGAGAGCCCACTAGTTGGTGAGCTTTGACAGGCCACAAAGGGAAAAATGCCCCAGGCCCTTTCGGTGACACGGCCTGTCATTTCACATGGCATTGCAGGGGGCACATAGTGAAGCTGGCATAGCTGGGCCCCCTCGGTATTGTGCTTTTCCCACCCAGGCCCTACCACTCTCCTCAGGTCGCGGCCAACTTGCCTCAACTTCATCCACACTCAGAAGCACAATATTTACAACAGAGAAGCCTGGAGGCATGAAGATGACACCTATTCACTACCGTAGTCACCACAGAGCTCACTGTCTGTGTGTGATGGGAGAGCAAGTACGATTTGGCGAATATGATGGATCTGACAAAAACAATGATCATCATTACTTTATGACAGGCACTGTGGCACTGGGTAGGTATGCTTCTAATAAAACTGTAACAAAACTGTTTTAAAATAATAAGGCTATCATTTGACAGGGTTTTTCGCACCACAGATTTCTAATCTACCTACAATCTCTTTGTTCAATGATTCAGAGAAGAAAAAATATCACAATTACAGAAGTAAGAATGGAAAGAGTGAAGTGATGCTCACTCTAAGTAATTAAAATGACTCTGTTAAGGACCCACTGGGAACCACAGCTGGCATACTATCATACTACGACTGATATCATCTTAAAGAGACAGTGTGTAGGATTTGGTGGCATCTAGTGGTGTGGTTGAAGATTGCAACCAACTGAGTACCCCTCAGCTTACTCCTCCCTTTCCAAGACAGCGGTAACGTGAGTCGCCGAGTGCAAAACCGTGGTAACACCGTTGTTCTCACCCAGAGGCCATCCTTACCATAATAACACTACTTTAGGAGGAAGACAGACGTCAGCTGGCAGTAGCACGGTTTAACACTCTGTGGCTCACGTTACCGCAGTTTCATATGCGTGATGTTAACTTCAGGTAACGTAAAAACACAAAAGGCTCTCTCTAGAGCCAGTGTTTGGTTTGTCCGTTCTGGGCTACTGTAGAAACATGAGCAGAGCAACATGGCGGACTCCGTAAAGAGGACCCGCTCCCTATGTAGATATGAAGGGCTCATTCTAAGCTAATGAAAACACAATGCTTAGTTTCAGGGGATTATACACTAATGAAAACATAGTTATGAATATTATATTCCATTTCTACTAATCAATCCCTGAAAAGTTACACACTGTTCCTTTAAATAAACAATGGTCTTATTGCTCTGGTATTATTTGTACTGATGATTTGGCTTATTGTGGAATAAACGTTGACATTGGGTTTGTTCTTTCAAGGAGCATGTCACTTACTAGAAATAAAAATGTAAATACGGTGGTCTTAAAAAAAACACTTAATTACATAAAGATTGTCATGTCGACAGACATCCTCATAAATCAGGCATTAACAGGCAACATTGTTAAATATGGTAGAGAGCATTTTCAATATTGGCTTAGCTCCAACAGTCATTGCAACTGAGCTCACATGTTTTGAATTTGTTTTGGCAGACTGATCCAGCTTGTGTAGTTAAAGACATGTATTATATTTTCATTATAGCACTACAGTATCATTTTGTTCACATGGTTTTAACTGTGCTCAGCTAAAGTCTAACATAAACTAAGTACATTTACTCTTTACTCATTTACTGCACTAGAGTTCAGTTTGAGATTTGCATCCTACTTTATACAGTACTTATAGTCTACTACATTTCAGAACGAAATATTGTTTCTGTTTATTTTAATTTTCTCATACACAACATAACATTGGACAATGACGTATGATACAATACCAATACATATGAATCATCCCAAAATATAGGAATATCAGCAAGTCATAACAGAGTCATGAAGCCCCAAAAACAAAAAAGGGACAAAAATTTAAAAAAAGAATGAAACAAAATTAAGAATAATATATTAAAAAAGAATTAACTACTTGCAGATTTTATCCTACTTTATACAGTCTACTACATTTTAGAGAGAAATATTGTTTTTGACTAAAATACAATTATTTGACAGCTATTAGAACGTAAATTCAGGTTTTAAATACAGAAATGATGGTTACATCCTCATGTAATATATGATCACTTGTTATACACCCAACAGTATCAGCTCAACATAAACATAACATGCCACAACATTAAAATACTGCTTAGCCTACTTGTTAATCCAGCACTATAATACACCTATAATATATCATTTTTATTTTTTATTTAACCAGGTTAGTCCCACTGAGATTAAGAACCACTTTTCCAAGGTCAGCAGCAAGAACACAAAGTTGCAGACACAGACACAAATAGAGATAAAATACAATTCACAAACACTAAAAGCAATAAAATTTGCATTTAAAGAGAACTATCTAAAGACAAATGGGGGGGAGAAAAAGGAATTTTTCTGGGAGTCGGCTGTACAACAAAGGGGCTAAAACATTGACATGCCATAGAGTCTGCTTCTAAGGCCTTCATTTTAAATTTAGAAATATTTAAAATATTAAAATGATAAATATTTGTATTATTATTATTATTATTATTATCACTCTGAAACACGAGTAGCTTTACTTTTTAAACTTAAATACATTTTGCTGATAATATTGTACTTTTACTCATATAATACTTTGAATGAAAATACTGCTTAGCCTACTTGTTAATCCAGCACTATAATACACCTATAATATATTATTAGTAGTAGTAGTATTATTAGCACTCTGAAAGATGAGTAGCTTTACTTTTTAAACTTAAATACATTTTGCTGATAATATTGTACTTTTACTTATATAATACTTTGAATGACAGACTTGTACTTGGAGTATCTTTATATTGTGGTATAGGATCTGAACACCTTTTCCATCACTGCAGTCATGCAAAACTCATTACAAAACTATAACCAGAAAAAAAACACATGTGGGAACGCCTGCCTGGGGATAATTAATCTAATTGCAGTAATAATCACATGGACCCAACATGACATCACTGGATATTAGATGATTGATCTCACCTCACACGCCTCTCTGTGGGCTCTATGGATGCTCATCTCTTCCTCTGTGAGCTGTCTCTCAGCCTGCTCCTGGTTTCTGCCTCTCGGTCGCTTAGAGTTTTCTTCTGATAGCTTCGGTATTGACATTGTTACAAGTCGTTTATTAAACTGCACACGGAGGAGAATCAGTCTGCAGACAAATGCTTTGCAGGGGTAATTTTGGTGAAACATGCTCCTGCAAAACTGCTATCTGGTTGAACTACTTTGGACTACTTTCCTGGCAATTGTGTGCAAAAAAGACAACAGAGCATCTCTTAATGAGGCTAAAAAGGCTACACAGTAACGACCGATTATATCATTTGTATCAAAGAGTGTCTAAAGTTGCATGTTTACTTCCTGCTTCGCCTCGTCACATTGTGATGTGTGACCACGTGGTACCTGATCCACTGGTTCACACAGCGCCTCTGCTGGTTCACTGCAGCTCTACAGGAGGAGAAGGACACTTTACTGAAGGATGCATGGCGAAAAATCACATCTAAATTAACAAAACAGAAAATTAAGAAGAAATATAATATGAGATGCATTATCACTCCATTATTACATTTTATTATGCAACTAAATATAGAAGGGAATAAGTTGATACCACCAATTATTGATCAGCAAAAATCAAACACAACCAGTTGAGGCAAAAATCCATACATTTGCATTGCATTCATGGATGCATTAGTTTCTTCTGAAAAGAAACGTTGCGCCAGTTCCGTACTGATTAAAGGGCCAGTTCACCCAAATAAAGAAAAACATATCTCACTCACTCTTAGTAGGCTAGTACAGCAGTGGTGGGAGGAGTACTTATTTTACTTAAAGGGACAGTGTGTAACAGTGCATCTATGAGCAGAAAGGGAATATAATATTCATAATCATGTTTTCTTTAGTGTATAATCACCTGAAATTAAGAATCACTGTGTTTTCATTAGCTTAGAATGAGTACTTCATATCTACATAGGGAGCGGGTCCTCTTCACTGAGTCCGCCATGTTTCTACTGTAGCCCAGAACGGACAAACCAAACACTGGCTCTAGAGACCCTGTTGGGTTTTTACGTTACCTGAAGGCTACTGTAGTTTTACGACACACTTGTGGAGTGCAAAACCACGGTACCGCCAGCCGCTGTCTGACTTCCGTTGCTCCTAAAGTAGTGTTATTATGGTGAGGATGGCCTCTGAGCAAGGCGAACAGCGTTACCACAGTTTTACACTCAGCGGTTCACGTTAGTCTTGGAAAGGGAGGAGTGAGTGGAGGGTGCTCAGCTGGTTGCAATCTGCAACCACACCACTAGATGCTGCCAAATCCTACACACTGTACCTTTAATAAAACGTTATCTTTTCCCTACTGTAATTTACCCCTATTTGCACCTCTGACCATGATATACATATGCCATTTAAACATTCATATAATTATATAATTTTAACCTATACTATCACTATAAATTCCTAGCTTTGCTCTCCTTGGCCTCAATGACACTGCAATGCAAACAAAGATACCTTCCCATAATATTAAAGTAACATAGTGACTTGGACAAAGCACTGTAAGGTTGATGAGTGGACATTAATGAGTCCTTTCAAGGTTATCCGCCGCTGTAAGCCACCTCTGATGATGTGTCTACAACAGAATTCTGGGTAATGAAACCTGACAAGTGTCTTTTGACTGACACTGTGGGGTCAATTCACCCTTAGACAAATTACACATTAGTAAAACATATATATGCATGCTTACTATGAGGAACATTGTGCACACAAACAGTGGTAGAAGTATAAAACAAGATTATTTTCTTAAAAAATGAAATACTGCAAAAAACAATCTGAAAATCTAATTGAAAGCGTAGAAATACAATGGGAAGCAGTGCAAGATTTCATATTAATGCTACTGCTGGCTACATTCAGGCAAGACTGGATTTTCACAAACTAAAAAAAACACACTTGGGAGTGACATTTCAATTCAGCAAGATAAATCATGTGCACCTCAGCTAGGTCAAATGTTTAAAGCCATTCTGAATTATATTTTCTGGGCCTCAAAAAACTAAAAAAACAATGGCACACTGTATTGTCCTTTTTTCAGTGTTAGGTTATCTTAAATGAATATAGTCTGGGACTGTTTACTGTTCACAGTTCTCTGAAACGTGAAACCTCACTGGTTCCCAGTACCCAAGAATCTTAAGAGCTTTATGTATGTGTCTCTTTGTGTGTATGTGTGTGTCATATTGTTGTTTGGGGTATTTTAATGTTAAGGCAGCAGCCCTGCCATTATCATTTCATACGGATGCCTGAAACAGCATGCCCCAGTCTGCTGCCACTTAATTACCTTCCAGTCAGCCTGAAGAAATCTGGCTCTGATCCAGGCAGACTCTCTGGAGAGGAGAGAGAGGTACATCTAAGCCATTGGTTTCAATTTACCATGGGATAAATGTTGCTTAAACATGCAAACAATAAAAGGAAAGTCCACCCTAAAACTGAATTTACATGGCACTGCATATCAGTGATTTTGGCCGCTAAAGTCAACATCTATAAAAAGACACATTTCCCTTAAAACAGAAAATCAAGAGCATAATTACACTAATTGATTTTGTCATCAGGTGTCACTTTAGGGAGGTTGTGACTGACAATGAATTTGTTACTGACCCCGTGGGCTCATATAATCCCTAGTTGAGATATTACACCTAAATGCATTTTAATTTAGTGGTTAACAGCCGTGAATCAGGACATGTACCCATGAAACAAGGAGTTGTCTCATTGAAATCTGCAAATTAAATCCCTGAGGTGTACAAAATTATAGAAATAATTTCATTTTAGGGTGGATTTCCCCTTTAAGAGGCCAGTGACTCAGCTGATTCATGAGCAATGTGTTTAATAGTCATATACAGTACAGGCTGATTCTATATAGTGGACAGTTTTCATCATCTAAAAAGCTTATGAAACTGAGTTATGTCTTGCGACTTCAGCATTTATTTCCTGCACGGACTACTGTCGTACTGTAAGTAGCATTTACACATGGCACACTATAATCACGTAGGATAAAGTCAAGTAATCATGCCAGTCTTCATCAGTCTTCTGCTGTCCACCACAGACTGATCTGTTGGCCACTGAGCAGCTCAGCAGTTGGGGGTTAAGGGCTTTGCTCAAAGGCACTTCAGTGGTAATCAGGGGGGGGGGGGTGGGCAAGCGGTAGTCTTTCTCCAAACAGATCAAGCCGACAACCATCTAGTAATAAGCTCGCTTCTCAAAGCTTTAGGCCTTGCTCAAGTGCAACTGGATGCTGGTTAAGAAATGTGGTGGCAAAAGCCTGTTCCCACAAGCTCCACTTGTTTTATTATAAGTGAGCCACGTTTGATAAACTGTGATCATGGCCGGCTTAACCTGTAAACCTAAATTTGCTGTTGACCCTCAAACCCAAATATACTGCCCTCTGTGCATTGTGTAAATAGAGTATATGTACCCTGTCACCTCAGCAGACAACACGTGGAAGCCCACTATTTGCTGAGAGACCCAGAGGACCTCTGAGCTGGAATAATACTACTACCAGGTTGGCTGTGTGTCAGTTTGTAGTCATTCCATTAAACAGGAGTCTGATGCCAACATTATACTGCCCAATGCAATATTAAAATAATTATATTTTGCCACTGGGGTCCTCTACAAAAGGGTGTTGATGCAGGACCCACATATGGTACTTTAAAGGTCTTAGTGATAACATTTTTATGTAGACGAATATTAGAAACAATATAATACATCCACAGAGCCTTTAGAAAGGTGCCAAATTAAAGTATGGCTTTTCCTTTTTATAAATGATTATGATTATGAATTAATCATTAAAAAATTATGGCGGGTCCAAAATGAATGTTTTGTTTATCTCTGTGAAAGATATCTGATGTTTGGTGTTTGTTATCACATGGTGTCCCTGAATCGTCAGTTAGTGTGGAAAAAACGGATAAATGGCTGAGATTGACGGTAAGTGCCTGGCAACGACTTGTTGTGAAGTGATTGCAGTGGAACGGGGGAGGGAGAATGTGACATCTAGTGGCTGAATGTTATCAATAAAAAAATTACCTAACATAATTGCATTTAATGGAGCGTTCCCAAAACCAGTAGTTGCTTGCTTTGCCCAGCTGGTAAACTGGGAAAGAGACTTCAAGAAATATTGTTGTGCTGAATTTCACATAAAATTGTCACAAATTTTCACTCACTAAACTCATTCCTGTCTAAATCAATATTTTTTTCTATAGTAACAATGGTTCTAATTATTCTGTCTCAAGTGAAAGGTGTGAATTATCACTGCAGTTTCAAGTAAGGATCATTTTAGCTTCATTACGTTCATGCAGGTTTTTATGGCCTGAAACTTTACTGTTTTGGTTCACTCCCACCTCTGTCATCAGCTTTGTTCCCAGATGCAGCACGTAAGAAATGACGTACTAGCTTGTCGTGAAGGAGGCTTAATAACGCTCCAAACTTATGCTAAATTTTGGCGAGGAAAAACTGGCATGGCCATTTTCAAAGAGGTTTCTTGACCTCTGACCTCAAGATATGTATTGGTACCCCCCGAGTTTCCCCTTTACAGACATGTCCACTTTAAGATAATCACATGCAGTTTGGGGCAAGTCATAGTCAAGTCAGCACACTGACACACTGACAGCTGTTGTTGCCTGTTGGGCTGCAGTTTGCCTTACTATGATTTCAGCATATATTTTATGCTAAATGCAGTACCTGTGAGGGTTTCTGGACAATACCTTTGTTTACATTTCATTTATTACATCTACCCTACCTATTTTACAAGTGCAATTACATCTGTTTACATTACATATATTTTAACTATTTTATTCCTCTAGTGTAATACCTCTGTTTATATGTATTTATTACATCTAGTTTACCTGTTTTATTTGCTTTATAACTGTGTCTTTACCTGTTATATGTTTTACCTGCCTCGTTTAGTCTCGTCAAGTATTTGTTTTAAAGCACTGACCAGAAGTGGCAACTGTGGATCTCGTTGTAATTAATACAATGACAATAAAGCTTTTATTCTATTCTATTCTATTCTATCGTCATTGTTTTGCATAAAGAAAACATATTTGCCCACTTTTACGTTGATAAGAGTATTAAATACTTGACAAATCTCCCTTAAGGTTACATTTTGAACAGATAAAAAAAATATGTGATTAATTTCGCGATTAACTATGGAAAATCATACGATTAATTGCGATTAAATATTTTAATCGATTGACAACCCTAATAAATAGGCAACTTTTTGCTATCATTTTCACCATAACAACTTTATAAGATCATAATATGTAGTGTTAAGAAGTGTTTGCAGGTTGTTCATCAGCCCACAAGTGCCCTATATTTTATGCTAAATGCAGTAACTGTGAGGGTTCCTGGACAGTATTTGTCATTGTTTTGCATAAAGAAAACATATTTTCCCACTTTCATGTTGATAAGAGTATTAAATACATGAAAAATCTCCCTTTAGGTTACATTTTGAACAGAAAAAAAAAATGTGTGATTAATTTGCGATTAATGGCGATTAACTATGGACAATCATGCGATTAATCGCGATTAAATATTGCAATCGATGTTGATAAGAGTATTAAATACTTGACAAATCTCCCTTTAGGTTACATTTTGAACAGATAAAAAAAATGTGTGATTAATTTGCGATTATTTGCGATTAATGGCGATTAATTATGGATAATCATGCGATTAATCGAGATTAAATATTTTAATTGATTGACAGCCCTAATAAATAAGCAACTGTTTGCTATCATTTTCACCATAACAACTATATTAGATCATAACATGTAGTGTTTGCAGGTTGTTCATCAGCCCACAAGTGGCCATAAACATCTATTAATCCTGGTTTAAACTTGTACCCCCTACATGGACCCCTGATGGTCCCAGGAGGACCCCACTTTGGGAGCCACTGCTGAAGGCTACCACTGCTACAATTACTGAACTAATAATGCAGTCTCATAGGGGATACACGTTTGTTTTTCTTTTTGTATCAGCAGCAGCATGAATCACCCCTTGCTGTGTGCATCATGCTTGTTACTCATTTTAAAGTGGAAGATGCTGCTTGCAGGCAGAAGCAGAAGCAAGGTGCTCATCTGACGCGCTGACGTCACCAAATCTTTTGACAGCACTTCCTGGAGTGGACTGTTTGTTGTGGGAAATATCCACCGTGGTGCTGAACCAGGGATTCATTTAACGGTACAAGGACACGGGCACTAACTAACTACACTACTACCACCAACAAGCATGCGGCACGTTTCGAGCGGTGTCAGATAAAAGAGAAGAAGGAGGAAGAAGAGGAGGAAGAGGAGATATTCTCGTCCAGCCGAGCAGAGAGCAGAGAGCCGACCGACAGCGCGGAGTTGTCGCGATGTTGTAGCTAAACCATGGACAGCAGAATAAAGTAAGACCCCAGCTGTAGTTATGTGTTTCTCTCTCTCTCTCTGTCGCGTCTTCATACACAGCTATAACAGCGTATCATGCGCGTTTCTCCTGCACGTCCTCGCGGTAACTCTGAGCTGAGCATAACGCAGGAATGTGCGTAATGTGAGCCATCTCTCAGCGTCCAGGCCAGCTGGCTGCAGAGCATTTGGGTCAGTCAACTCACGTTAGCTTGACCACCAATTAGCAGCTCCTGCTAGCCCAGAAGCAGACAGTTATAAAGGTTACATGTGGACATTATGCACACAGAGATAAAGAAAACACTCCTCACATAAAAGCACCATCAGCATACAGCTAACATGCTGGTAGTGACATTGTGGGCTTATTGACAGTGTGACTAAGTAGGGCAGGTCTCCACTATGTGATTATTACACTACTGTAGCCTTCATGTGTTCATTATTTATTTTTAAAATATTTTTATGAGAGCTACAAGTTCTTTTAACATGGTCATGGAGCATATACTGTATATTTATATTCTGGGGGTATAGTTTAGTTTATTTATTGACTACACTGAGGGCGTTTTATATTTTAATAATTTATTTATTTATTGTGTTGAGTTGAATTTTCTACTTATTTGTACTGTAATTATCTTGTGCTTGTTCTACCTTTTTTCTTTTCTTAAAGCTGACTCGGTGTAAACTGCTCACAATTCCAATGTACTTATATATAGGTGCAAATGTCAAATAAAACTCTTGAATCTTGAAATAAAACTCTTGAATCTTGAAATAAAACTCTTGAATCTTGAAATAAAACTCTTGAATCTTGAAATAAAACTTTTGAATCTTGAAATAAAACTCTTGAATCTTGAAATAAAATTCTTGAATCTTGAAATAAAACTCTTGAATCTTGAAATAAAACTCTTGAATCTTGAAATAAAACTCTTGAATCTTGAAATAAAACTCTTGAATCTTGAAATAAAACTCTTGAATCTTGAAATAAAACTTTAATCTTGAAATAAAATTCTTGAATCTTGAAATAAAACTTTTGAATCTTTGAAATAAAACTCTTGAATCTTGAAATAAAACTTTTGAATCTTTGAAATAAAATTCTTGAATCTTGAAATAAAACTCTTGAATCTTGAAATAAAATTCTTGAATCTTGAAATAAAACTCTTGAATCTTGAAATAAAACTTTAATCTTGAAATAAAACTCTTGAATCTTGAAATAAAATTCTTGAATCTTGAAATAAAACTTTAATCTTGAATGTAATGGAAGTCAACACTATGTGCTGCTATATAATGCTGAAGACACACACTTGTTGCCCCATGCATGCTTGTGTGTGTGTAATAACAGCTATATACACATGTCGCCCCTGACTCTGAGTTAAACAGTGTTTTTGTTCTTTACAGGGAGTATCCAGACAGAACATTTGATCTGGTTGTACAGGTGGCATGTCCAACATCTGAAAATGAGGGTAAGTGATGTCAATATTAATAATAATAATAATAATAATAATAATAATAATAATAATAATAATAATAATGTACTGTCAGTCTGTCATTTGCTTGGTGTAGACAAGTAAAAGGAAAATGTTGCCGAGCCTTTAAATAACATGCATAATTAATAGAGGTAATATTAGTATTCGATTCATTGATTATTTCCATAGTTGAAAACAATTTGGAGTCATTTTATAAGCCAAACATGCCCATATATATATATATATGTATATATGTATATATGTATGTATATGTATATATATGTATATATATTTATATGTATATATATGTATATGTATGTATATGTATATATATTTATATGTATATGTATATATATGTGTATATATATGTGTGTGTATATATATGTATATATACATATATGTGCGCGCTTGGTGGATACTGTTGGGTCTCTAAACTATGGTGTGCGGTCATAGACCTGCTCTATATATAAAGCGTCTTGAGATAACTTCTGTTGTGATTTGACGCTATACAAAAATAAATTGAATTGAATTGAATTGAATGTGTATATATATATATATATATATATATGTGTGTGTGTGTGGAGGTGCGTGTATAATAGTGTGGCAGCAGCACTGTCCCGAGCTCTGAAAGGGGGAAGATGGAGACAGACAGACAGCCTGCCTTGCCATCGCTACTCTGCAAAACTTTGAATACCATCGAATATTTCTCACCGAAGGGACAGCCCTAATGATGATGGGCATTTTTCACATTTTCTGACAGTTATAGACCAAAAGATAAATGTATTAATAGAGAAAGTAATTGGCAGGTTAATCGATCATGAAAATACTGTTAGTTGCAGCCCTAAATCGAGCATGATCATTTTGAATTATCCTTACATCAATCAGTGCTGCAATAGAATAAATTAGAATAAACTTCATTGTCCAGCCAAGGAAGGAAAATTATCTTTGGTCTCACCCAGGAAAATACATACCCAAAACATGTACTGTACACAAGATAAAAACATCACATGAAACAGAATAAACATCTCTCAACTGTACAACAGTCATTGCATTAATATCCATAGTGTACAGCCTTACCCTCTCATATTTAAGTTTACTGTAGTTGTTGACCACATTAATTGCATGTGGGATCAAAGAACCTTTGTAGATCTTTTTCTTTGCCAGGGATATTCAGTAATGTCTCTCTGGGGGGAGCAACTCCAACTCAGGGTGGAGGGCATGTGTTATGTCATTGATGATTGACCGGACTTTCCTGCTGTGCTGTAGAGGTCATCTAATGGCTTTTGTTGGCTGCCTTACTGAATGATCAGTTGGTTGGCATAAAATGAATCGTCACAATTTTAATAAGCGGTTTTTCATTTAAGTCATGCATCATACCAATGCCAAACACTCTTGGTTTCCAGCATCTCAAAAGTGTGGTTTCCTCACTTTTATACCTCTAAATCTTTGGGTTTTGGGGCAAAACATGACATGTGAAGATGTCACATTGTGCTCTGGGAACTTTTGATAGACATTTTTAAACAATTAATTGATTAATAATAAATAAAAAAAAAGGTGACAAGAGTAGTGAACAATGAAAATAGTTGTTGTGTTGTGTTGATAAAGATCTTTATGTGTGTTTGCGCCAGTGTAAGCCATGTGTTTGTCAAAATGACTGTTTGTAGTGTAATTACAGTAATTGTAAGGCTGAACAGCCAAGATGTCATTTAACGTTGGCAGTAGTGTTTTTGCAGTTTTTAAGTCAGACAGCGAGCGTCACAGAACCACACTGCATGACTGAGTCCAGTCTCGTTCACGATGAGAGCAATCATTACGTCTGTGGTGTCATTATGTGTGCTCTAGTGTTTACTCTGTCGAGATCCTAAGGACCAGAAAAGGTCAACGCTGAGTTCAGCTGTGAAATTGTCAGAGTTAGCTGCTTTAAGATCTTTATTAGTGTTATGCATTCTTCATTTATTTATTTGACTGATTTTCCAGTCTACACTATTCTGTTATTTTTGCCTGACCATAAGTTAACCAGTGCGGGCTTGTCTCTTGTAACCGTGACCCCGCAAAGATTGTTTTAGAAAGATCACGCTGGGGTCAGCACGCTGCATTATCCGTTCTGCTGTTTGCAGTGGTCAAACATTCCAGCAGCGGCGGTGGCGGCCGGGACAAAAAGTGTTCAGACTAGTCAGGGAAATGACTGTGGCCAATGAAGAACAACACCATATTCTACCTTTATGAATATGGGAAATAAAGTAACCTATATTTCACAACAATATCCAGTGTCGCTCATAAGTCAAATATCATGTAAAAACATTTTCACTGCACATTACACCAGCTGTCTTATTTTGCCCACTCAGTTTTTTGACGTTAAAGAGGTGTTATGTGGACGGTTCACTTGTGCAGCTGCCGAGCTGAGCGGAGTAGACTGAACGTTGTCCTTGGATGTAGATCTGATATTGGATTTTAAACCAAACTCATAAACCACCGGCCTGCGCTGTAATAACTGACTTCCCCCATGTATGATCCGGGGTTAGACTCATATCCGGACTCCTGCTCCCTGGAGCACAGCTACAGAGCAACGTCTGCACACCCCTCAGGTCAGATTGAACATGCACATTATGCTCAGTCATTCGACCGAAGGGCTCTTTCTGCCCTGTGCCGTGTCCTGATTGGACATAAGAATGTCCCTGTGTAGGACGTTGTCATGATGTATGTATACTGTCTGCCAGCAGAGGCTTAGGGTTGTCATGGATTTTTAAAAGGAGTAGTTTCAGATAACCATTTGAGGAATGAATCACTTCTCTCTGAATCTGATCAATTTCCCTTTCTTTAACTTGGCTTTAGCTGCCATCTGTATGAAATGAAAGCAAAAACTGTGCTATCATTGTACTAGGCCTGAATGGAGGGATAGTGTGCAAATATATGTGTATTGTACTGAGCCCGCTACAACCTTGGGAAGATCGATTACGTTAATGCATTAAAGTGTTAAAGAAGTCAGTGGCGTTAAAACGAATTTGCGCGTTATTATCGTGTTAACTTTGACAGCCCTAGTACGGATGCATTAAGCCCTAAAGCTTGACCTGTCTTATAGCAGTGCATGCATTTGTCTCACTTCTGTGGTACTTACTTTTATCTAGAGCTGAAAGGGTTAATGCTGTGAGTCATAACAGGACAGCTTCGGCCAGCTATGAAACCTCCACAGTCACAAACTAGAGCCGCTTCTCCTAAAGCCAAACATTAGGTGCCAAAAAGCACCACTTCACATTCACACTTTATCTTCCCACTAACTCGCAGAGGCAAACAAACAGTAGTGCAACCATGATAGACTATAATTAAATTGTCATAGCAACATGGTGTGTCGAACATTTGAGCATTTGGAGAAGTGGTGGAAGGTTTCAGCTTGCTCATATTTCTCATATCTCCTCCTCACAGTTTAGGGAATACAAGTGTAATTTTAGATAGATTTGGCTGTATTTCAATTGTTGTGTACTCCCCCTACCAGCAATCCAGTTTGTAATACCATCTGCTTTAAAGTGACTGAAAGGGCGTCCTCTTTGAAAGCTTGGTGTGTGCACGGTTTTGCTGATGCCGCACCACTGTTTAGCCATTCTCACCACATCCTGGTCCTGCAGGTCTGAAACTAGATCCATGTGTGACAGCGTGGCATGATACCATTGTAGTGTGGAGGGTACTCCCCTTTGTTAATAGCAGCCATGATTAAACTGCAGAGAGACCTGTACTGTAGTCACACAAATAAAGCTTAGCCCTTTATAGATGGTTAGTACACCTATCCCTCAACTTCCTGTGTTAAGTGGGTTTCACACCTCCTGCAGTCGGCGAGATGTGTACAGACAACGCCCACATGTTTGCAGACAGGCCTGCAATAAGCCTGCTTTTTATTAAGCGGTGACCTTTGTACGGTGATGGTCTCAGAATAGATTGCTCACTCTTTTTAAAGTTAACATTTTGGCATCAAAACTGTGCAAAAGCTTAAGTCCACAACTTAATATTACTCTATGTGACAGGCTTCCTTAAGCCTGCAAATGAATGCTGAATTATTAATATGAATGTTAATAAGTAATCATAAGCAATTAATCACTGAGAAGATTTTAACTATCAACTGACAAAGAGCAAGATTGGCATGGGAACACATTTCCATCTGTGGGGGCGGTTTCACTGACTATCCATACAGCCGGGATAACTGCGCTGTGTGCACCATTAGGAGCCGTTGTCTGAACCAGTGATGCATGCATGGTGCTTACCTCGATGATGACTTGTTGGAGTTTGACTTGATCCAAACTGAACTGAAGCACCTGCAGCTTTTTATCCCACCAGTTCACTGTCCTCCTCCTTTACCAAGTCTTCTTTTGAAATGTGTGTTACAAGTTTCAGTAAGCAGCACACAACCCATCCCTGACCATGTAGATATTCACATATTTTAAAATAAAAACTGACTGTTGTTAGGTGCTTTCTACTCTATTAGGTATTTTGTAATGAACAGGCCTTTTTGTTTTTTAAAGAATGGCTTAGGTCTTGTTTAAATGCCCTGAACAACACTCAACAGAGGGGGAGTGGCAGTTACGAGTAAACGCTTTTTTTTTTTTTTTTTTTTTTTAATTGATCTTTATCTTGCGCTAGTAGTAGGTGTCACGATAACTGGAAATGTAGTACTAGTCGATACCAATACCAGTGAAATTCCATGATTCTTGAAACCATTTGATAAACTGGTAAAAACAAAAGTAAAACAATAAACCCCATGTACTTCAACATCCACTCCTTTATTACTGTTTGCATGCTGGTTGTTGTTAGGAAGTTAAACAGATCATAATTCCCTCTCTATTGTTTATTTATTGCTGTGAAAACCATCTCCTTCAAACAACTGGATTTATTCAAGTTTCTCGCCAAAAACTACATTTTACAAGGGCAGAGAAGAAGAAGACTGTAAGCTGGTTGTAAACAATGCTTGATTTAAAACACTTAAAGAATCTGCTTTTCAAATCTTTAAGAGGAAGGAAATGCACTTGACACATTTGTTAGACCTCAAGGATACACATATGCGTTTCGGTGAGTAATACTCAATGTAAGCATAACTTGTTTACAAGAAAACTCCACATGACACCTTTTAAGGAAGTTATTTAAAATTTGCATCTCTTGCAATTGTTAAAAGTGGTCCAAAGGTGCAGTTGCCAGTTCAGCACATTTTGTCATTTAGTATTTCCAATAATAAATAGCGGTCCAATCTAAAATCAGTTCCACTAAAATAAACTGTCTATCTTTGTACTTTGTTGTGAAGTGCTCACATTGTACAGCTTTGACTGTTAAGTACGCTGCTGTTAGCAAAGTCTGCTAAGACTCCTAAAGATCTGTGATGTTCAGCCAGCAGGGGCATTCAACTACTCTGAATAACATGGACTTTACTGCTATTGATGTATGACCTTTTAGCCCTAACATCATGTCTGATTCACCGGCATTTTCGTCTTACTGTGGTCAAGGAGAATATTATTTATGAGTGTGAAGCTAAAAGCATGTCATTTAGAATAATTCACTCTGCCAGTGTTGTGAATTTGTTCCCGTTGGACAAAATCCCAATTATTACTCCCATGGTTAGGTTTGATTTTCCCCGTCTTTTGGCAAACACCTGTGCATAACAGCATAACATCAGTTGTGCAGGTAAGAACAGAAAAGTCCATCACCTTACATATTTGATGATAATACAGCAATACAGAGATTTGATTTGAGCATCAACATTCCTCAACAGAAGTGTTGCTGGTGAAAGAAAACCAAGAAAAATAAAGCTCTCAGCTACAATGGTGTTCATATGTGGACTTGGCCCCACACTTCTAACCGTGGATGTGTCGATAGATGACAGACACTGGCCCTTTTTCCTCATGCAGGTCCACGGAGACCTGGCCTCCCTGTTCAGCCCCAGCTCAGTTCCGCTTAGCTCTGTTGGCTCAGTGCTCGGTGGATGCTCAGGCTGTGAGCGAGCGTTGCCTGAGAGCGTGACTGGCATGCTAGCTACTAGCGGCCCTGGCTACATAAAGCCATATTGATGTGCTTCCAAGATGCTGCCAAAGCTAGCAGATGACGCTAATGTTGCCAAGGCAGTAGGTGGGGACAGATGCTACCTGTCCTCGCCCGCTCCCTCCAGCCAGATTGTTCCCAGTAACAAAGCAATAAACTTAATAGATCAGCGTATCAGTTTTACTGCAACATTCATGCTGCAATTAGGGGAACGATTTACTGTTTTAAAAAAAAAACAACTCAATGAGGGCTGGTTAGTGCTGCTGCCTCACAGGACTCTTAGGTTTAAAACCGTGCCCTGCTTCTTCCGTGTCGTTTCCTTTTTCTGCATTCCTCCCACAGTTCAGACATGCAGGTCAGATGAATTGAGAGCCCAAAATTGTCTGAATGAATGTGAGTGCTTTTCCATGCCTCAAGATGGAACACACCTGCTAGCCTTGGAGGATGGGGGAAAACACTTGTTGTTATCTTGTTTCCATCTCATGTTTGTACCTGTCAGTTGTTTATCATTGAGCAAGTGTTTTTTATGCCTCCGCGCTGACGACAGCAGTGGCTTTAGGCATTATGCTTTCAGGTTGTTCGCCCGTCCAGCCATCTGTCTGTCAAGGATGAACTGATTAGATTTTGGTGGTCAAAGGTCAAGGTCACTGTGACCTCATGTCCGTCCCATTCTCATGCACGCGATATCTCAGGAACGCCTGGAGAGAATTTTGTTATATCTAGAACAAACATCCACTTGGTTTCCATGATGAACTGATTATATTTTGGTGGTTACAGGCCAAAGGTCAAGGTCACTGTGAGCTCATGTCCGTCCCATTCTCATGATCGCAATATCTCAGGAACAAATTTCCTCAAATTTTGCACAAACATCCACTTGGACTCAAGGATGAACTGATTAGATTTGGGTGGTCAAAGGTCAAGGCCTCACAAAACACGTTTTTTGCCATAACTCAAGAATTCATTGGCTAATTATGACAATTTCACACAAATGTCGAACAGGATAAAATGATGAAGTGATGACATTTTGGACAGACATGGATGCAAGCTGCAACATGACTGGTTTGCGGAGGAATACAACTGCAAGGTGGTAATTCTGGTTTTATGATGAAAGATAAGTGACGGGTTTGTCTTCTTCAGTATCTCAACATAGCTTCTCACTTGTATCAAAATACACTGCAAGAGGTTTAAATGCTAAGATATAAGTGCACATGCATATGTTTAGGGACCAGAAAGCAATAGTTATAATAGACATATTTCTTCCTTTGATTCACGTGGCCTTATAGCTCCCACTTTGTCCAACTATGGAAAGTTACTTTTGTTCTGTATCCTAAGAACATTTTTCGCTGAGACCCAGAGGTCTCACAGTGTCACCTACTGTTCGCTAGTTAGTTATCAATCTGCTTCCTTCTCCGCTGTAGCCCCCTCAAGCAGCGCTGTGATGTTCCTTTTTTTTTCCTTTGGCTTTCACCCCTTCCCATTTCCACCCTTCGTATTCATAGAGCAAAACTCCCGTGTAGTAGAACTTTTAGAAAAGGTTGAACGTTGACATTCTGCAAAATGTCAGAATTGCTCCTTGACCCAAGCTTTGTCGGTTCTGCCGTCTGATTGGATTCCGGCTGCGTGTTGAGTTCACGGTGGGCTCACACTCAGACGGGAGGCCATTGGAGCACTAACAGATGCCATGGCAGCAAGGAGGGTGTTGATTGGTCATTAGAGAGGCCACACTCCTCCACTCACACTCCTGAGAGGACCCCGGGGTCTCACACTTTGTTTATCTCGCAACCCTTCTGCCTTTCTCTTTTGTCTCACCCATATGACTTTGCTAAATTGGCTCTTTTACACAGAACCAGATATCATCCAAGTCTTTGTTGTCTTTTATCGGTTTCCTCTGAAGTGAATTGAGGAAGTCTCTTAACTTCCCTGCTATGGTATGGTAATGACTGCAGTGTGAGTGAACTTTGAGAAATCCCCTCTCACTCTTTGTCCTCTGAGTGTCCATATGATCATGTCCGACCACCACAGTCCAACTTTTAGCAGCCTAACCTTTTTGTGTCTGCGTTCAGGGTGGTGGTTATATTTAGGGCTGTTTGTTTGTGTGCTGCTGATACCCTTTTCTTTTTGAAAACTCTTTAATGACATGATACTGAGACATTAGACATTTGACGGCCACCAAAGTGTCCTGCTAATGTGGTGCAGTAAGCAGGACATGGCTGTTTGTAAGACTGCAGCATAGGGCTCGGCGATATAGCTGAAAAAATGATCACAATAAAATAATTTCAGTCGATATTGATAATTATTGATCATTTTTAATGAGCTATTTTTGATAATTATCAGAAGAACGAATTTAGACAGAAATAATTTAAAAGGTGAAATGTATAAGATGTGGCTCGAATTTTAGTTTAAAACATTCAAACAATTAAATAAACATTATGAACAGAATGTGAAGAAGTAACAGTGTTGACGTTAGGTTGACGTAAGACTTCTATGTATTGTGTTGCAGAGATATCTACTGAAAATGAGCATGCTAACCAGCTAGCCCCAGCCCATCCTGTGTTGTAATACCACTTGTTTCCCAAGATTATGGCCGGGATGATTCACCTATATCCCGATTCAATACTATCACGATACTTGAGTGCCGATTTGATAGTATTACAATTCGATATTATGATTTATTGTTATATTTTTGTTAACCTTTTTAACTCTAGACCATGGGAAAAAGTTCTAGGGACTTTTACTTTGAAAAATATCTAAATTAATACATTCAAATGTTTGATTTTCAGCATACTGTATACTGTATGTAGTCCGAGATGTCTTGAAGTCAAATATATCAGTCATTGGCAGGCATTATTTATCACATTTTTTCAAGCAAACCAAAAATCAAAGAATACACATTTCCCTCACAAATTAGTAGTATTTTCTTTTTAATTTATAAGGGACATGTAATGTTTTATACTTCTGGTGAATATAATCCAATCAAGCTTTTTTCCATAAACGTATTTTATGTACAGTATACAGTTCCTTTTGCTAACACATTCGCCAAGTTCGTCGCTAGCTCTGAGCTCCCCCCGTTAGCTCTGTTCTCTTTATACATCCATGGTCAGCTCTGTTTGACTGTATTTAACATAAATGTCAGTATTCGGGTGCTCAACGGTTGTAGTGTCGGCTGATTTGACCACGGAGATGCGAGTGGCGACTGGCTTGACCGCACGTTACAGCAATACAATAACATTTCCTGTCGATGACAGAGTTAGCATGCAGCTTTAGCCAAACCCAAAGTGTTTCCATACTTTACTGTATGTGTAGTGTTTACCACTTTGGATTTAGAATGTGAGGGTAAAAGTCATATCCACAGGGACCCTCCGCCGTTTTGTACTTTCACGTTGCAGCCAAGGCCTATTGAAGGAGGCTGGGACACGGGCGGAAACGGGACTTGGGTACGGGGTATAAGACGTGCGCAGTGTAACTGAAGCTGCTTTACCTCTCTATCACATTCATTTGTCGGTATCTTACAAACGGAACAGTTTGCTGGAAAATTCATTACACATGCGTGAAGCTGTGGTTATGATGTCGATCTCAGGAAGCATACAGCGAGGACAAGAGAATTACAAAATAGGTGGTAGGTGTCGATGTCTGTTCAAAACACTCACCTCAATAAGTTCTTTACAAAATATTCTTGTTTTCAGTCTTATATTTGTACCATATATCGTTATTAATCTGATGTCAAGTCGATTTGAGACCGGTTTATACTTTCGTACAGCCTGTAAGTGAAATATGTCTGAAGAAAGAAAAGTGTCATTGAGCCAAAACTTGGATTTCCGTCATTGACAATACATTTGAAATTTCTATTTTGTGGAATAGTTGCATGTTCACAACTCAAGACTGGGCTGTTGTTTGATTTGATTAGCAAAGTGAATTCAGTTTCCAAGGTGGATTCTCCTTTGTACTACACAGTAAGATATAACATTACACTTGTTTGTTCTTCCATTATGGTTATCCAGATGACAAAGTTGGCCAGCTAGTGTTACTGCAGCTTCTCTCAGTGCTCTACAGCCTTGTTCTTTTGTTCGCGTCTGGAGTCATTTGTAGCTCCCTGCTCGCAGTCACTCATCCATTCAGTAGCTGTGTGGTGGCCTGCTGCTTACTGGGTTCAGTTCCAGCTCTTTTCTTATTTAAAAGAGATGGAAGCAAGTGTTGTCCTCACATTTCACCCCGGCCTGTTCTGTTTCAGATTATATGGTGTGAAGCAGAAACTATAACTCGTTCAAGTTCACTTTTGGCCGGGGCAGACACACGTACAGTATGTCTGCAAAAAGTAATGCAAATAAATGTGCACTTGTTAATCAGGGTTTGAAGGAGAGGGCTTTGTTTGCGTGGACACAAAACTCACTGTCATCTCTGTTTTCTGCTCATTCATTCTGTCCAGGAACAGCTGCCTTTTTCACGCATACACGTTTTTACTCACACTTCGTATGTCTTGTCTCTACCTGTTCTTCTTCTTCTTCTCACATAGCAACTTTTTCTTTGTGATCACACGTTATTTGCACAGTCACAAACAAGGCGCAATCCTTCTCGCTCCCCTTTTCTGATTATCACTCGTTATGACAGGGACAGACGGGCCCTGCAGGGAGAATGGAACAAGTCGCTGGGACTTTTCAGGTGGTGCCATGTGACCTCGCTACATTTGTGTTTTGGCAAACACACACACACACACACACACACACACATGCGTCCACCAGCAGCAGGACAGCTGTGAGTGGACTTCTCTGTTGTTTCTTCAGAGTATTATTGGCCAGAGCATGAAGAACTGGGGCAAAATGAGACGGGGTGGGGTAGGGAGGGAGATGGGGGAGAGAGGATGAAGAGGGTGGTGGATATATGCTGATGGCAGTATAGTCTATAAACTGAGAGGTGAGATGCTGAGGGGGTTGCACACTGACGCAGTACTGAAACTCCAGGGGGGCATACTGTTTTGTGTGTGTGTGTGATAGCAGGTACATGTTTAAGTGAATAGTGTGCGTTGTGCATGTATGGCTGTGCATGAGCGTGTGCATGAGAAAGAGACACAGAGGCTGTGAGAGCTGCAGGAGGCTCATCTGAATTCACTAATGCTGCCAGACTGGGAGAACATGGAAAGACTTCTAGGCACACTGACGCTCACAGGCTATTTTTAGACTTCCCCTTTCCACGGTGAAAAAAGTGGGGAAATGTAGGGACCCGATCAATGATTTAAAATGAGATGATTGTGATGAATGCAGAGGAGTTTCATCACATCACCCCCATTTGCAGCCTCACAGCATTGTTGTTGGTGTTTTTTTTGTTTGTGTGCGTCTGTGTGCAAGTGCTAGCTATGCATCTTTGTGTGATGGCAGATGAATTTATTCCCCTGTGACCATGCTTAAGTTATGCTCCAGAGAGCTGTGGGAATTTTATGTGTTTAAAAATAAAACGCAAAGGCTAGGATAACGTCCAGCTGAATTTAGCTTCCACTAAAACGCTAGTGTCATCTTAAAAGCTGAGGTCTTCTTCACATGTATCATGTCAGAGAATGACAATAGATGGCCAGGAGTAGGCTATATATGTTCAGCACAGCAGATGGCACAAGCATGTACAACCAAACACACACACACATGCACACCCCCCCACAAACACACACACACAACAAGTATTGTGAGTCAAAGAACAATGATTGGCTGGTTCTTATGCATGTAATACCAATGTGGCCTAGTTTAGCCCACAAATGAACAGGATTAGTGCAGCTCCCGCTTTAATGTAGCTTTAGTGATGTTAATCTGTTCCTAGTCTGGCAAATTGGATTTCATAAAAAAAATCTGTGCTCAAAAATATGTGACTTTCATGACTGTCATATTGAGCAGTTTCATAATGACAGGATTTTAACGGGATTTGGGGTTGAGTCATGACTACATCAACCTGCCCACTTCTCTTGTCATGTGCAGTGGGAATGATACCAGAGGCTCATAAAGCTTTTAATATGAAGGATTCCAACCATATTAAACAAGACACCACTTTTTCCTACAGGAAATTTTCCTACTGGAACAGTTTCGTGTGAGCGTTTTTGGATTTAGAGTGTACAAATCACTGTCTTCTGGCTTTCATAGTAGGGCTGCACAATTAATCGAATATAAATCATGATCACAAATTTGGCTTCCTACAATTAAATGAACATGATCAACTGCGATATTGATGTTTAAAATGCGTGCTCTGCTCATAGGAAACTCTGCTGCATAAATCAAGTGCTTCCTAAACGAAAACAGCTAGAGATGCAGCGTCAATCAGCAGACAGTTTCTGCGGTTTCATATTCATATATCTGAGTTTTTGCCGGGCACATACAAATGTGTAGCCGCTACATGATGGTTTGAGGTCGGCACACAGTGGCACAGGAAGTAACGTCAGCGGTGTGAAAGTTCTTCAGTGTGAGTGAAGAAGAAATAAAGCTGGCAATTTGTCACAACTACAAGTCCACAATAAGGAACCACTAACTTAATCAGACACTTATTATATTGTAATTCATTCCCATGCATGCTCCTCAGTGTATTCACAGTGACCAGCTCATCTGCCGACAGCATGGAGCATGTTTAAACAGTAAAAAATAAGTACTGGGCGAGGTTAAATTATAACCTTATCATGATGCGTTCAAATGTAATCTTGTAAAATTAAGTTTTTGGTAAGAGGCTTGAATAAATCCAGTTGTTTGAAGGAGATGTTTTCACAGCAATATAAAATAGATATTAGAGAGGGAATTATGACCTGTTTAACCTCCTACATTATCTCTAAGCAACATATATAATTAGAACTACTAATGTCAAGATTTTTTTTTCATCAAAGCAAATATTTAAATACAAATACAATCATTTATTTTTCATAATTTGAATTGTGTTTTTATGCAACCAATATAGATGACAATAACGAAGTAAAAAGATAACATTTAGAGTTTTTGATAGTTGGAATGTAGCACGACATGGAAGTGAAAACAGCGTTATGTTTATTTAAAATTGTGATAATAATCGTGATCTCAATATTGATCAAAATAATCGTGATTATCATTTTGGCCAAAATTGTGCCGCCCTATGTCATAGGTTTGTTTTATTTGTATTGTAGTGTTGTAATGGAACATGGTATAAAATGATGTTGACTCAAGGATATCCACATTTAGACAAAAAGAAGAAGCAGAGATTGTTACAAAGGATGTATTCTCAGGTTGTGTTGTGGTCTCACAGGGCTGCTGCCATGTAGACTGATGCAAAATGATCTAAATATGAATGATGTAAAAGACAGAAATGTATTTCTCTCGGCAATTAAGGAAATCAACCTACTTATTGACATGATACGAGTACCGGTATCCTGACGTCTAGACTGTTGTCCTTTAGACCTTAATTTTCGTGGCCAAGGCCAAACCCAAGTCAAGCAGAACTAGCAGTACAAGCCCACTGTCTGTGCTGTCATTTCAGCTTCTATCCCCAATATTTACATGTCAACAGCTAATGCCCTGAGGCTATGTCTCTCCATTCTATGTTGCCCAACGCCACACAATTACTGTGAAGACGATGGCGTTTACATGCATGTAGCAGCCCTTCTGGCCCTTAATTTGGGTTCTGGCCTATTTTTCAAGACAGAAAATATAGGTCAGTCTTGATGTCTTTGTGAATGTCTGAGACCATTTATCATTGCAAATCATGTAATTCATCCACAATGTCTTTGTTTTCATGTAGACGGATGGACGGAGACACACATCCCCCACACACACATTTATGGTTTCCTCACCTTCTAATACTTCATCTATCATCCAAACCTTCATGTTCAGTGCTATTGTTGAGTGTTTTTCCTGAACTTGGAATAATTTCTGATGATCTCGCTCCATTGGAACTGGGTAAGATGAGGCTAGGAGGAGTTGTATAAATATTTAACACCCATTTCAGACTGACACAACGATGCAGGATTAACCTGTGTTTAAATAGGCTAACATGCGGTGTCTAACTGGGCCTCAGGACAGGTTTCTGACCGGGGTTAAACTGGTGTGCCGCTGCTCGGCTTTCAAACCAAGTCAATTTTATTTATATTGCCCAAAATCACAAATTTACCTCAAGGGGCTTTACAATCTGTACAGCATACTGAATGACGCCCTCTATCCTTAGACCCTGGAGTTTGGCGTCGAATCTTAAATGTGTTTCTGGAAAAAAGTACAGGAATTAGTAGATTTCGGTGTCAACTAATAGCTCTTTCAATAATTAATTTGGCTAATTCTAAATCTCAGAAATACTTAAAGATACTTGAATCTCCAAAAATAAACACAGTAACAACCACTTTCATTGAACTCAACAACTCCACAAACAACAATGACAAATGACCAGTTTATATTAGGTCGAGTGTGGAAATAGTTTGTGTAAAATTATTGGTCTATTTGACAGTAAATACATTTTGTTGATTGATACATTTTTAAGATATATTACCAAGCAAAAATGTCAAACCTTAGCTTAGTTGGATACAACATTAGAAGGTGTGACTTTGGGCTCTAGGAAATTATAAAAAAAAATTGTTGTCAGTTGCAGCTCTAATTAGCTCTATTGTAACCAGTAAATTACTGGTTTAGCAGTGATCTCTCTGTAACTACAGTTCTGGGACTTGTGTGAATGTGGATGACAAGGAATTAAAGCTGTGACAACAGTCTAGTAATGGGTCCAAAGCGGGTAGAACATGTGTTTATTAACCCACATCAAACACAGTTTTGTGTGGGAAGGTGGGTGTGGTTGTGTTGACGTTGTCTTAGCCCAGGCCTGTCTGCTGAATCACTTGTTGGCTAAGCTCATTTTTGGGATTCCCATGAGATTCAGAGAAAGCATGCTGATGACGCAAAGTGAACTGAACCAACCAGCTTGTGTCAACATATTATTATACATTTTGTCAGTTTGTTTAACAACTTGCAACCCTGACTTCATTTAACCTTTACTTGCCTTCTGTAGGCAAGTGAAGGCACAGATATCACTAGAAAACTAGAAAACTTAAGGAATCCATTGGTACCAACCATGTCATGATAGCTTGTTGACAAGGAGGCTAAATAATGCTCCAAAATTAGGCTACATTTTGGTGAGAAAATACTGGCATGGCCATTTCCAAAGGGGTCCCTTGACCTCTGACCTCAAGGTTTGTGACTGAAAATGGGTTCTGTGGGTACCCACGAGTCTCCCCTTTACAGACATGCCCACTTTATGATAATCACATGCAGTTTTGTGCAAAAACATGGAGTTCTTTGAATGCAGTATAAATGTGTTATTTTCATCTATACTAAAATGGTGTATTTGAATATTTCTGCATATTAGGGTCCCTAAACCGTCTTGGAATTACATAAATTAGGTATCACTGTAAAGCTGAGACTCTTGTGGATCTAATGAGCCCAATAGTATTCATGTGTGATGATGTTAGTCTCCATAGTAGCCATATATTATAGTGAGACCGATTTTTTTTTTATTTGACCTCACTGTGTAAAATGACCTGTGGTGACCTCTAGTATAATCACAGCTTCATGAAACAAGCTAGAGACCTAAAGCATTCAGAGGATGGATGGCTTTCCTAGGTAGATTGACAATAAGGGGGTTTCTGAGCATTTTCCAGAACAGCTGTACTCGCCATCCAATCGCCGAAAAATGCAATTCTTGCACAAATCTCCAATTGTCAAAAGTTTTTCATACCAAATCACAGCATGGCTTTTTCTATGGTGTTCCTCGAGGTTTTGGTGTCTTAATGTGGTATTTTGGAGGGATTATTGATCATTTTTATCAATTCTCAATTTATAAAAAAATTTTAAATTTGGCACCAAATCTGTGTAACAAATGTTATCAAACCAAAAATTGCTGCAACAACTTATGAAACATAATAGAGCATGGGACTGACCATCACAAACTTGTATCATAATGTTCTAAACCCTTATACACTTTCACAATTTGTTTTAATTAGACATTAATTCATTAATTAATGTTTATTTCTGATTTATGACTAGAACAACTTCACACACAGTGCTGAGCTGCATCTCAATTAATCTTCAGGTTCCCAGCTTTCAGTTGATGTACACCATTTCTATGTGACATCTACTGTTGACCTGCTATCTCCCCCTAAAGACCCCTCCCCCCAAAAAATGAGTCTATTGTGGGCCTCAGAGGGTTAAATAAAGATCAAGCTGGAGAAATGCAAAGGTATAATGGATGAGCAACGGTTGAATCTTTTTTTAAACTTTTTCTCAATAGAAGTTATGGTTCTCCAAAACCTGACATTTTCTACTTTTTCTGCTGAAGCCAGTTACATTTCGGGGAAATGTGTGTGTGTTTAAGTTTCGGTGCTTCCATGGTGTATTTTTCTGTCAGTATTTCGTCCATCAGTCCTGCAGAGCATTGAGACCCCTGTGACTGTGTTTAGGCACTTTGTACGCTTTTAACAGATACAGATGTATTGTCATCCCTGTGGAAAGATTGGCTGGCTGGCTGACTGACTGCCTGACTGAGAGCTGTCTGTCTGTCAGCCTTTTGCATGTGAACTTCAAATCACAGCTCGGCAGCACCAAGCATGTAGCCGCCAAAGGCAAGGCTTTGCACTGTCATCAGCACCACACAGCCGCCTCTGGGTGCTGTGCCATATGACATTAACCAAGATCGATCCTCTCCACACCTCAAGGAGCTGCTGTGCTACACACTGTGTTTTCTCTGATGCTGCAACCACCACTTCAAAGACTAGAAAAGGAACTCTACCCTAAGCATGTGTAAATTGAGTGACAATGACCTGATCACCAGCGTTCTTAAACTTTACAAGTTGTAAATCCAAAAACTAAATTTTGACAGACGTTTCTGTCACATGAGACTACGTCATAATAATAAAGTTTACTCAATAATCCCAACATAATTTGCGGTAAAGTTAAAGCTGATTTACCTTGTAAAGTAAGTTATATGGCTGTCAATCTGTTAATATATTTAATTGCAATTAATCGCATGATTGTCCATAGTTAATCGCGATTAATTGCACATTATTTATCTGTTCAAAATGTACCTTAAAGGGAGATTTGTCAAGTATTTAATACTCTTATCAACATGGGAGTGGATAAATACGCTTGCTTTATGCAAATGTATGTATATAATTATTATTGGAAATCAATTAACAACACAAAACAATGACAAATATTGTCCAGAAACCCTCACAGGTACTGCATTTAGCGTAAACAAATATGCTCAAATCATAACATGGCAAACTCAAGCCCAACAGGCAACAACAGCTGTCAGTGTGACAGTGTGCTGACTTGACTATGACTTGCCCCAAACTGCATGTGATTATCATAAAGTGGGCATGTCTTTAAAGAGGAGACTCGTGGGTACCCATAGAACCCATTTTCATTCACATATCTTGAGGTCAGAGGTCAAGGGACCCCTTTGAAAACGGCCATGCCAGTTTTTCCTCGCTAAAATTTAGTGTAAGTTTAGAGGGTTATTTAACCTTCTTCCTGACAAGCTAGTATGACATGGTTGGATTCCTTAGGTTTTCTAGTTTCATATGATACCAGTATCTTCACTAGCTTTAAAACTGAGCCTGATACAACCTAAAAATCGCAAGTTGCGTTAATGCGTTAAAACAAATTTGCGTTAACACGTTATTATCGCATTAACTTTGACATGCCTAGTAAGCTATAACTTATCAGTTCAGGTTATAGCCATGTCTTTTCATCTGTGTTATCTTAATAATAGAGTTATTCATTCACTGTGCATATATAGATGTTGTTTTTTGACCAAGACAGATGGTTGGACCATATGGAGAGAAGTATGTGATTACGTGAAGTAATGCTGGTTTTCAAGCCAACCAGCCAACAACCTGGAAATGTAATGGAATCATCACCATTAAGGCCTTTACACAACGGGCGCGTGACGAATAAACGACACGAAAATGCAAAATACTAGCCTGTGAATATTATATGTCTAGGGTTTTTATTGTACAAGGAATAAAACGGAAGGAGGGGATCTGGTCTGCGCCATATATATATATATATATATATATATATACAGTATACGTAGATGCTGCATTGGCCTTTGGATCCTATGTCAATGTCACCACCATAGTGGGGAGGTCAAGAAAGACTGGCCTGTAAACATATGCAGCTTCCCCGTTCACTTGTATGTGTTTACAGGCCAGTCCTGACCTCTCCAATAAGGTGGTGACGCTGATGTATCGCAGCAACGGGCTGAAGCGACTAATGCGGTATTTACGTATGTACATCTATGGTCTGCACTACCTTTGTCAAGGTTGAAAGGAGTAATAAAGGTTGCCATAGTGTTGCGGACTACGGAGCCTCCTTGTTGTCGTTTCATAAATATTGGCGCAACTCAACCGGTTCCGCACAATGTGATTGGTTGATTGCTTTTATATCGGTGCGAAAACTCATGAAAACGACCTCATTCTGAAAAAAACAATTACCCCGCTTTTTTGCCGCGTAATATTTACATTGTGTGTCAAATTAATCATGACAAAAACAACAGTTGGAAAAAATAAATTGACGTGTGAATTAATCGCAAAAAAAAAGGCCTTTAATCTGTGCTGTTGCATCAAAACTCTGCAGCCAACCCTCCTTTTCCCCTTTCTATTTGGAAATACATATCTGGGTCATATCTCCGATTTCAGGTTATATCTCCGATTTTAGGGCACGTTACTGCTTTAATTTAAGCGCTTGATTTTGTTACTCTGCAGCAGCTGAGCATCATACAGTGAAGAAAGAGTTGGAGAGTAGTCTGTCTAGGGAGATGCTGGTTTGTTTTTCTTAGCTTCGGAGGCTAACACCCCCCCAACAAACATGCTGTCTGTGTGCTGTGTTGAAGATGCAGTCATGCGAAGCCGCTGTTTGACATAATGTTGGACCAGTATGGAATCTGACTGGGAATATCAACGCTGATATGTGGTGATACACAGAGGCTGTCACAAAGGTTGCATCCATATGCTGTGCCACTCATTCGTGAAGCTGTGAAATTGGGTTGCATCCCAACTAGCCTGGAGACAGTATCGCTTTCACTTCTCTCTTTCTGCCTCTCTCTCTCTCAGCTCATCCCACTGAAGCAGTTTTCTGGGAAGACGGAACAACTAATGTGGCATTAATAGGGTCACATCATCTCCATGCAGCTCTTTCTTTCTTCTCCTTCCAGTGGCTGAGGCTGTTGTTTATCTTTTTTTCAGATGTAGCTGCTGTAGAAATGGCTTAGAAATCCCCCAGGCCAGCATCTCTCACATGTGAAGCCTGCCAGTTGATTTTTTTTGGCTGGTAAAGGAGGTTCTACCTTTAGAGGTTGTTTTCTTTTTGTATTATTCAAATTTTCAAGCATTGGAATTAAAACGCATCTTTCCTTTGCAAATTTAGACCTATTTCCAGACCTAATCTAGACCAAAGTGATGATGAATTTGCTCGTGCCTGTTATAAGAAATGATATACACTTTATAGTGTTTTGTGTTCATTTTCTGTTACAGTTAAGATCTAGATACCAATTCAATATCAAACACAAATCTGATCTGATTTAATCCGGGTAGTTTCTGACTAACCTCAGGCTTTCTGTCAGTCCCCAGTTCTCATTTGTAACAACATAGTGTGACCAATCAGTACCAGTAAACTCAAGGACCATATCATCGTTTAAGAAGTTCCTTTTCTGAAAACCCCTGCTCACTAAATCAGCATGAAATGTAATGCCATTTGCAGTGTGCAGCCTGGGACGTTGATAGGCAAAAAGGAAAAAAAAAAAAAATGTTTTAAACGTCTGTGAGTGTGTTTTCTTTCTGCTGGCCTTTGAAAGATGCCAGTTAATCTGCTTACTCCTTTAATTGTGAACGTTGAGGTTGGGCCTCCTCCCGGCCAGAATAAGGCTACTGATCCAGAAGTAAACCGATGACCACCACAGTTATTCCTTCCTTTAGGTTGTGCAACCCCCTCAGTCTTCTTTAGCCTCCCCTCCTCTCCTCCTCCTCCTCCACCGTACCCTCCCTCAGAAGAAAGAAAGCTCCTTGTTCTGACAATAGACATTTTTTACCATATGTTGGCTTGACATCTTCA
The DNA here is from genome assembly GCF_015220745.1 of Sebastes umbrosus. Classification (NCBI taxonomy): domain Eukaryota; kingdom Metazoa; phylum Chordata; class Actinopteri; order Perciformes; family Sebastidae; genus Sebastes; species Sebastes umbrosus. Next base: position 6,142,915 of record NC_051273.1, on the reverse strand, counting down.
TCAGGTTCACAGCAGGTTACCTTAGTTAACTTTCACTCCACTGCCTGATGGGATTTTCTCCCTCTGTTTCTCCGATCGGCCCAGGCTCAAAGTCTAGACGGCCTCCGAGGCAGGGTCCTTCCAGCCCTGTGCCCACAATGACCGTATTGTGGATGCTTAGTAGCGGTAGCTTCCTCCCGTTACAGCGAACAGGCCAGTGCTAAAACAATGCTTTTGTCCGAGGGCGTGCGAGGGGGGCCTAATCCACTACATACTGTGAAATAAATCTCTCTCAGAGATGAGAGAGCGAGCAAGAGAAACGGAGTGAATGAAATCGCTGCCAAGGAGGTTAGAGTGCAGCAGTTTAACCCCTGGCCAAGAAAGAGGGAGGAGAGGAGGCAAAGGGAGCGAGAGAAAGGAGGAACAAGGAGAGGCAGGCGCTACATCCCTTCATCTCCGGAGCACGGATGGAGGAGAGGGGCTGCCGGTGGCTTTCACAGCCTCTCTTCTCACCAGAGGAGCTGCTGTTCACCATATGGGATTTGGCCTCTCTTAACAAACAGGCCCCCTATTCACTCGCAACACACATTCAGTCGTTCGTGGAATAAGGTGAAAAAAGTGCATTTTTGATGCCTTTAGAACATTGGATGGCCATGAGGGCTCTAAGTCTGTGTTTGATTCACATAGTATAGAGAATTATAAACTAGAGGCTTTCATCTAAATGTGTATTCACACTGGATTTAGGGTTAGGCTCTTTTTGTGTTTTACTGAAATCTCTCCCAGTCTTAAAGCCAGAAACGTGCATTCAGGCCGCCGTTATTGAGCTGCTAAGGTGATCCTATAGAAACAATGTGCAATGTGGGTGTATGTCAAGTTTATCATATGCATTCCCAGTAGTTTGCAAAGGCTATTTTTTATAAAGCTTCATGCCATCAAAGTAAATAAGTTGGATTCTACTTTTTTAGTTAAGTGACAAAGTGACTTGTAGTTGAATAACTTGCCGTGCAGCGCCGGGCAGTGCGAGGTTTCTGACACACTGGTGTGGTGCGCCAACTTTTTCTTTTCCAGCCAGCAGCATTAGGAATGGCATCCTCTGCCAACAGCTTCTTTTTAGCCTACTTGGAAATCCCAAGAAGCGTAGATTTATGCCAAGATGACGATGCCAGCATTTTTCATTTTTAGCCTACTTGGAAGAGCCAGTAGATTTATGCAGAGAATAGAAGAAATAAGAGATGAAGGGGTAGGCTTATGAACATATATCTTGCTAATTTATTCTGTTTAATCCCATCACATTTAATGATCCACCTGAGTAGGTAGGAAGGGAGTGGTGTGTCAGTTGAGAGACGCAGAGTTCTACCTCCCACTCTCCATCCATTCCTTTCCTCACCTCATCCTTCCTCCTCCCACTCTTTCCCTGTTGCCCCGCTCTCAGTTCCCAACACCCTTCACCTATTAACCCTCCTTTCTCCTCGCTCCCTCTCCTCCTCCGACTTTTAAAGACGGGCGTCTCAGGAATAGCCAAAACATTGATTTTTCACCACATCCACCAGCACCGCCCCCCCTCTCCCCGGTATCTGTGTCACGGCTCAGGGGCTTCCCGCACGCTGCCCCCATCGTGACTGTTGGAGGTCAGCCACGCTTGAAGCCCTCAGAGATCAATGGACATGCTACTGTACAGTAAATATTCACTCCTGAGCGTGTTATCTATCTGTAAACACACATGTACTTGTGCGGTACACAGACACTTTGCAAACAGAGACCGACGGTCACTCTTTGAGCTTTTTCGTCACATTTGCCTCACCTCCATTTCCCGGGGTGTGAATAGAGGAATCTAACTCTGGATAGGTGATTTCAATTCAATTCTCACCCACTGGATCTGTTTATACTCCACTGGGTTGAAATATGCTATAGGTTGTTTTCCCCTTGTCACTCCAGCTGCCACTGGTGTCACATCAAGTAGACTGTTTTTATACGATTTGCAACAGCTCTTTATAGATTTTGTCACCAGTAGGAAATGCAATAAACACATTTTGAATCCCTTGCATTTTTTAGATAAGTGAAGGAGAGGCTGATGCCTACTAGGGGTGGTGGAAAAATCAATACAGCGTAGTATCGCGATATTTTGTGTGGCAATATTGTATCGATACACGGACGTCAAGTATCGATCTTTTATTATAATTGAACTATTAACCTCTTAACAATCCGACCTGGCCGCTATCCTTTCTTTCAGAGGTTGTAGCCGGCTCATTCTTAAAGCTAGAGTGAAGATACTGGCATCATATGAAATTAGAAAACCTAAGGAATCCATTGGTACCATGTCCTATTAGTTTGTCATGTTAGCTTGTCGGGAAGAACGCTGTTAATGCTTCAAATTTACCCAAAATTTTGGTGAGGAAAAACTGGCATGGCCATTTTCAAAGGGGTCCCTTGACCTTTCACCTCAAGATAGGTGAATGAAAACTCTGAAATGAACATGAGCAAAAACTGTATCTTATTAGATAAAACAGATTTTGACAAACTGCATAATTTTCAGTTGAAAAAAAAAGTAATAAATCACAATATATCGCAATACTCAGCATATCACAAAATGTTTAAAATCACAATAAGATCGTATTGTGACTTAAGTATCGTGATAATATCGTAATGTGGGGGCATCTGATGAACAAAGCAATGTATCATGCTGGCAGGCCTAACAGAACACGGTTGGCAAGACAGATGTCTGAACAAATAGGTAGCAGGCAATGTAGGCAGGTGTATGAAAGAGCAGTGTTTGGTTAGTCTCAGAAAAATGTCAAATGCTACAATGCATTATTGGCATTTATTACACAGCTTTGTTGAATACTTGATTCTGATTGGTCAATCACCGCGTTCTACAGTTATTTCTTTATAGCAGACCGTTGCTATGTATAACAGACCGTTGCTATGGGTGCTGTCGGACTCTGGAGGACCATATTTGTGTCAAATTATTGATTTCTTAAGTAAGTAGCAGTGTAATAAGTGGGATAATGTACAGCTAGCGGGTCATTGTTGTGAAAGAAACCCCTTCAGGGTGATGCAAGACCCCTCCACTTTACGGCGTGTTGCTGCATCGTCCTGTCGGGGTTTATTTCACAACAATGACTGGCCCGCTGTACATTATCCCTTACTTGTCAAACCTGATTTGAGTGTCCATGAACAAGGCACTGCATTTCTACTCTTTGTAGGGATATACATTGTTATTAGCTGTATGTGGGTGTATGTGTGTGTGTGCGCTTGCATATGGCATTGCTGGTGTCCTCCAGACCCCCGTGTCTCTAACTTTGTCATTTTTTATTGTAACTGACAGCTACCATTGTCTGTTACATGCAGAAAATGTTTTATGATCTTGTGAGCAAGCCACAAAACATTCATACAATGTACTACTTGTAAAATCCACCGCCTGTGTTTTGAAAATGCAACATCCCGAAGAAAGGTCGAAATCCACAGAGGCTGCAGACAGAAATGTATTTGCTGTGCACTCATGGCTTCCAAAGCAACCAAGTAATGACACATTTTGACGACATTTAAATGGAGAAAATTACGAGCATGTCATTTGCACCTCAAATGTTTTTATGTGCTGAAAAGAAAATGGTTTAGTAGAGGCGTTTTTGCATATGGAACAGTTGACAGTTGCAGTATTCAGAAATGAAATGTATTTTTTTTGGTCAGTGCCATGGAGCTCTAGTGTGTGTGTGTGTGTTTTTCAAGGAGGGGAGGGTGGATTAACCGGTGGAGGATCTGTCATGGTGACATTTGTGTCCCCCGGCGGAACAGCAGGGGTCCTCTTCACCTCTGTAACCTTCAACTTTCAGCCTTAACCCCCTTCAGGCCCCCTCTTGCGTCCACCACACGCCCAGCACGTCCGAAGGGAGGGGTATACGAACGCAAAAGAGTGGAAAAAAAGAGAGAGGGGGTGCAGAAGTGAAGAGGACAGAGAGCTGCAGGGGAGGGCGGGATGAAGAGCAAGAAAGGTTGTGGAAGAAATAGGAAAAAAATGAGGCAAGCATGGGAAGAAGGACCGTAAATGAGGCCTAAGAGGGGGGGAAAAACAAGAGGAATGGATAGTGGAAAAAAAAGAAGCAAGAGGCAAAGTGATTGGCAGAGAAATGTGGAGATGGAGCAGAACAGAAACAATAAGAGTCTGTTGGATGGAAAGGAAAGGATGCAGAGGAAAGAGGAGATATGAATGATAAAGGAAGGTGTTTGGTAGTGCTCTGAAGTTCTCACACGTCCTCAGTGTGTTGTTACAGCTCACTGTTTTCTGCCTCCTTTACTCTCTCTTTCTCTCTCTCTCTACACCACTCTCACTCTGTGTGACTCAATACTTGAGTACACAAAATGTTTTTGGAAAAGGAGTGGCGATTTCAAATCCATTTAGTCATGGGGCATGATCTTGTATCGGTCGACTCTTTCATACCGGGTATACAAGCCCCCAAAGAACGACGTTTTGTTTTATAATTTTTGTTCATCTTGCCAAAAAGTTATCCCAGCCAAAACTGAAGTTATTTTGTTACTTGGTTTTACAGTCAAAGTACAACATCTTTTGGGATAATTGATTTTAAGATTTTCATCTATTATTTTTTTCTATTGTTCCTCTAATCAATTTATCAACATTTGTTAACACTGCACTAAAGTCCCTCCTTCCCTCCACCTTTTTCTCCGCTTTTATTTTGTATGTTTTGTCTCACCATGTCAGAAAATCTGAGTAGTAAATACTTTATTAGAGCAGCTACACTTAAAGCTGCAGCCGGGAACTTTGAGCAAATATGATATTTATTTTTATAAAACTGTCACTATATCCTGACAGTAGTACATGCGACAGATAATCTGTGAGAAAACCATGTTCCTCTGCCTCTTCCTATTGCTCCTAATGCTCCTAATGTAACCATGTTGAAAACAGTTGAGCCAAACTTTCTAATTTTACAGCTAAACAGTACACTACAAGATGATTCTGAAAACATTTGAGGTGAGAAATAGACATTACAGTAACAGAGTATTGGTTCATATTTGATCAGCGCTGCCTAGTTTGACCGTTTGATCAGAGTTCACAAGTTTTGTGAGCAGTGATTGACAGCTGCTCAGAGACGGCAAGCTTCAGCTCAGCTCTGATTGGTTGTTTTCCATCGACACTGTGAAATCTTGCAGATGCCATTAGGAGCACCGGAGGACACCGAGGCACATTATTTTTAATTAGATTATCTGTCTCATGCACTACTGTCAGCATATAGTGACCGTTTTATAAAAATAACTTTTTTTTTTTTATCATATTTGCTCAAAGTTACCAGCTTTAAATGTGCGGCGTTCAGCTGTTCAGCATACTGTAATCGCTGATACAAGAGATAAATTAAAGACTAGAGGTAACTGTGTGCTACCACCTGTGCTTTTCCTGCTTGACAAGTCAAAATATGTGCTATGAAAAAGGTCTATTGTGTTTCAGCCGCTATCAGAACTTGATCTTGACTTCAGTAACACTCCTCTTGTCTGTATTGTCAACATAGAGGCCCATTGTGTCAGCCATGAACATGGACACTGACACAGTTTGCAGTCTTTGCAGTGCTCTTGAAGCTCCCCATATTTCCATACCTGTGTACACCTGGCCAATCACTGCGTAAAGTAGGCATGGGTGACAAAAGTTCCAAACACTGGACCCCCCCTGCCCTCTTCTCTTCCTGTCCCTTTTCTTCCGTCCTGTATCACACTCCAGCAGCAGTTCCCATCCTCTCACCCAGTAAATCAGCATAAAATAGCCCTAACTGTGGCAGATCATAGGGTAGGCAGAAGGGGGGGGTGGCGGTCGGAGTTGGTGTGTAGAGCTTTGAGCTCGGCTGCTTTTTTTCCGTGCCGCTCTTTTCAAGATGGGGCCCATGAAATTATCCAACAGGATTATGTAAGGCATGATGGATTCTGCTGCGTCCCGTCATCCGTTTGTCCATTGTGTGCCGCTCTCTCCCAGGCAGCCTGGTGTGTTAGCCATGAAGCTATACTCCACACATTGTGTGTTATTGCATGTCCTCTTTACTAAGGTAGGGGTCCTCTCCTCTGGCTTCATAAATGTCTACATTAATCTTTTTGGACATATGCGTAGGGCAGGATCATACCCAAATTTAGCCTGTGTTAAAATGGTCATGTATCTTTCAATTAACCTGTTATACCTGTTGAACTCGCAGTTATTCTGAAGGTTTGGTGCCTCCAGATTCACTCTCTCAGCCAGCGTTGTTTAGACAGAGGTAGACAGGGGGTGTGTTCATGAGCCTGTTGGTCTTTTGTACGTCCATGACAGTGAACCTGGCATGCGTGAGCTCGTCTCTTCAAACTCTCGCTGTTCCTGCCGAGGTCACAGGGTGACCTTGAAGCCGTGGAAGCCATGTTTACCAGAGACCCCTGTGTTCAGGCTATGGCTCGGCGGCTGCTTCCTTTCAACCACATGGTAGAAGCCTGCGAGAAGCCAGGTCTCATGTTTTGGTTTGGAAGCTTTAAGAGAGCTGCAAACACACGTTGCAAGAGTGACACTAAGGCGCCAGTAGGCTGGCTGCTTATTACGAAGAATTAAATGGGTATTTTGTGCAGTTTGGTATATTAGTCCTGTTGCCTATCAAACTATCAGTAAGAGAATAATGCCAATGTATTTCTTGTACTTTACGCCTTTACTATTTATATAAAACATTAATCTGTTATACATTCTGAATGTCGTTGGAGCACACTCTTTAAACAAGAATGACCATTCTAGGTTATCTGCAACTTAATGATTATTTTAGTGGTGATTAATCAGCTCTCTTTTTGATTAATCAATTAGTATGTAGTTTATAAAATGTCAAAAAGAATGAGAAATGCCCATCACAGCTTACCAAAGCAAAAAAGATGTCTTATTTAGTCTGATCAGCAGCTTAAAGTCCCAAAGTATTCCATTTATAATGGCATTTTTGAAGGTTTATAAACCCAGCTAATATTCTGTATATAGCTTAACTGTTAATTGACAAAATCAGAATTGGTTAATTTCCTGTCGGTCTGAAAATCATATAACAATCAACAATGTTACAGTATTTACTGGAGAGAAACTAAATCACAATCCCCCCCGTTATAATGACGAACCTTTTATCTTAGGTTTTACATCCCTCCAGCAAACAGCCAGGCTTGTATCAATGTAGGAATAATTAAGCAAATAAACTAGAGTATGTGTTGCTGCGACTTTCTTAAACGTGCATGATTTGGTGAATAATATAAGCTATCATATCTACACTGAGAATATAGATTAGCATATTTACAGCACATACCGCCTAGACACACTCTCTCTCTCTCTCTTGTCTTTCACTGTGCGCTGCTCTGTATGTGTGTGTGTGTGTAAGTGAGTATATAAGTGTACGTGTGAGTGTGTGTGTGCGTGCATAGACTCGCAGCAGCCACCCTTGCCCCCACCCCTCTCATTAATATGTATGTGTTCTGAGGCAGCTAGCGAAGACGGTGTGTTTCTCACCCGCTGATTAATGCTGTCTGTCAATTACCTCTAGATCCAACCGTGCTGTGGAGCTTCCCCCAGGACCACACCGACCAGGTTGGAACACACTCTGCTTTTTCATTCTTTTCTCACTCTCTTCCTCTCCCTCTCTCTCTCTCATTCGTTCACCGTTACAGACAACCTCTACCTCCTCCTCCTCCTCTCCCATCTCCCTTCCTTGCCTAATGCCCTCACTCACCCTGCCATCCCGTGGTAACCTCCCCCCCACACCTATCACCACCACCACCACCACTCTCCTCCTCATCCCTATCAGCGCTTCCTCTCCTTCTCTCCTCCTCCTCCTCCTCCTCCTCTGTCTCTCTCTGTCTCATTGTACGTCTGTTGCTGGTAATGAAAAGCAGTGAGCAGGTCTTCAATAACCGACGAATCAGTAATTATCATGCAACCGTGACAGGAATGCACACCTCTGTTATCCCCTCTTTCTCTTTCTCTCTCTCTCTCTCTCTCTGTTTGTATCTCTTGCTTTCTCTCTCATTGTGCTTCTGCGTCTGCTTCCCATTGTTTCACATTTATAGCATTATCGGGTTCATTTTCAATCTGAAAGCAAAATCTGCAGCTGTTTTGCAATACTTTTTGGAACACCATGTTCTTCCCAAACCAGTCAGTGGTAAGTATTGCAGGGTTACATCCACACCTCAGTGTCTCCCACTAGTCTGTCTTATTGAAGAATCACATTTTTTGACGAGGACATGGTTTAAAGGATGATTCCAGTGCATTACAACTGGGCTCTTATTTGTGTATATTTGGTTATCATGTGGTTCTATTGATTATAAATTAGCATTATACTCATCAAAGAAGTAGCTGAGACCTGTGAAATATTGTTGCAAGAAACACAAGCAGACTGACGATCACAGGTTGTAAACAAAAAGCCAGATTATCAAAACCATTTTATTTGGAGATGAAACTGAAAGTAAGTCTACCCAAACGTTCTGCTATATTCCCTTATTATGCGTGTGTGCACAACTAAGTACAGTAGGTCAAAGTGTAATCAGGAAGTATGTCTATTTACAACTTCTAGTTTGGGTAATATTTTTCGATTCGCCTTTGTTTTTCTCGAGGGATGCACACGGATTCAATTTGGCAGACTGCTATCAAGGCCAATACTGGCTTATTAAGCAGATCGGGTATCAGCCATGAAATGACCGATCCACATTAAATACAGTTTCTATGATAAGTGCAGTTAATAAGAGAAGTAAGATAAGTAAAATTCAGTGCCAAATCCCTGGCCTCCTGTTACCTTGCATAAAAATTAATCCAATAAGTTTCCACACATTGAGGTTTACTGATTTTTAAATTTTAAGAAAAAGAGAGCACTGGTGTCGGTTCAGTTTTGGTTGAAACCCTCAGTTAGTAGTATTGAAATTATTATCCGGAGATAAAGTTAGATTGGTGCATCCCTAGTGATCTTTTCCTGGAGGTTTGTTTCACCAGTCTGTTGTCTATGTGCTTATTAAATGTTTATTTCCCCATCCAATGTCACTTCAGTTAACTTGCGATGTTATTGCTAACGATAGAAATGATGCCCAAAACTATGTAAATTGTCTTAAACTCAAATTATCCATCAAGACGATCACAAATCGTATCAGCTGTCTCAGGGGGACAATGTGCACACACATATGCAAAAAGATCTTTTGAATAATTTAAATTGAATTGATATCCCTTTTGTTTAAAAGCCTTGCTCTTTACCCTTAGAAAAATACACCACCTCAGCAGGGCGTCTTTGTTATTTCTCTCTGGCTTCACCTTCAAAGACGCACAGTCTAGATCCAACTTGATCAAAACAATCACACAGTCTGTAATAATATGCGTATTAATCTTTGCGCTGTGCACATCACTCTGTAAGGTAGATTAGTTTGACTCGTTCTCCTGTTGTTGCTCCAACATGTGATGACTCCTGCTCTCTGCTGCAGTGTGTGTTGGATTTTTAAGTATTGTGATTCAATATTATGATTTATTGCGATTTTTGTTACCTTTTTTAACACCAGACTATGGGGAAAAGTTGATTCATACACTTCTAGGGACTTTTACTTCGGAAAATATCTAAATTAATACAGTAAAATGTTTGATTTTCAGCATGTATGTAGTCAGAGATGTCCTGACTATTGAAATTACAAGAATACAGACATTTCCTTCACAAATTAGTGGTATTTTCTATTTAATTTATAAGGGACATGTAATGTTTTATACTTCTGGTGAACACAATCCAATCAATCTTATTTCCATATATGTATTTTGTATGCACAGTTCCCTTTGTTAACACCTTATTTTCAAAAAAACGGACGTAGTCACACGTGTCTATATTTTTTATACATCCATGGTCAGCTCCATCAGGGCTGTTTGACTGCATTTAACATAAATGTCAGTATATGGGTGCTCTACAGTTGTAGCGTTGGCTAATTTGACCACGAAGATGCAAGTAACGGCTGGCTTGATCGCATGTTACCACAATACGATAACGTTTCCTGTCCATGACAGAGTTAGCATGCAGCTTTGGCCGTGATGTCTAGCTCTGCTTTTTCTCGCAATGTGTGAAACCCAAAGTGTTTACACACTTTACTGTGTGTGTAGTGTTTACCACGTTGGATTTAAATGTGAGGGTGCAGGTCGTATTCACGAGGACACTCCGCCGTTTTCTGCTCTGTCTCATCTACCGGTTTCTGCTCACTACGGCCGGCTATACTCTTTGTTTTGAGTGATGGATACAGAACGGATATGACATATATATATATATATCACATTACTCTGACTACAACAATAAAACTCACTTCTACCTCCGCATTGACTCAGATGAAGCAAATATATTGATTATGGCATTAAAAAAATGATTTCAGGGGCGCCACTGTAGCTCAATTAGTAGAGCGGGCACCCCATGTACCAAGGCTGAGTCCTTACCGCAGCGGCCCAGGGTTCAAATCCATCCTGTGGCCCTTTGCTACATGTCAACCCCTCTCTCTCCCCCTTTCATAACTATATCTCTCTCACTATCAATAAAGGTGTTAAAAAGCCCCCAAAAAATAATCTTTAAAAAATGTATTTCAAAATTGTAAAAAAAAAAAAAAATCGCAATACATTGTGTAGGTGAATTGATTGTTTTCCCACCAGTAGCAGTTAGTTAGTCTAAGAATGAGAGAAGACAGGAAAAAAAGGAGACATGCAACATATTGTTTCTGTTCCCAAAGTGGCCACAGCACAAAACAGGTCCTGGAGCAATTTGCTGGACAGATGACTGCAGCAGCCCGTCGATAAGCTGAAGGGAAAAAATGGACATCTAGAATAGAGAGAAGGACAACAATATGTGCGTAGGCTAACTATCTCTCAACACAGCAGCCAAGCCAGTGCTTTTAAACAGCTCTCCTGCCTCTCTGATCCACTTTGAGGAATAAACGGGCTTGTAGAAAGATGCTCCAGGCGATGTCTGCCTGCCCCACAAGAACCAGAGCACGCAATCAGAGTAAGAGGTAGAGGGAGTGAGGGAACCAGAGTGTGAGCAAGAAATTACAGACTGTGCAGAGGTAGGCACAGGAAGTGATGGAAAAGGAGTAAAAAAGAGCAGCTGAACCCAGGAGAGATGAAAAAAAATAGTGTAAACATAGTGTATGTGTTGTGCCTCATCCTTCCTCTCCGACATGTCTCTGTTTTTTAGCCCCCCCACAACCTTACTTTTCTTTCATTCAGTTGTCGACCAGATCGTTTGTGTGGATAAGATGGCCCTTAAGATGGCTAGTTAGCGTGCTGTGTACAGAGGGATTGGCCCTTTCCCCCGTATACATAAAGGCTGTATTCACGGGCCTCATTACCAGGATTAGGGTTCCTTTCCTCTTTTGTGGGGCTGAAGGCTGGAGTCCTCTGTAGCCACGGTCTACGTCTCTTTCTGTGGCCCGAGCTGGCCAGCATATGGCAGCAGCAGCCAACAGTCTCCGCAGAGGGGCTCAGAGCTCAGAGCAAGGCCTCCTTTTGTTTAGGCCGTTATTGTTGCTCAGCGTAATGACATTTGTAGGCCGTAGGATCGGGGTGGAGGGGTTAGTCTACCCCAGGGGAGAGGGGGGGGGGAGAGAGGGATGGAAGGAGGGGGGGAGGCAAAAGACATGCAGACAGACAGGAGTGTGGATTATGGAAATATGAATTGATTTTTTTCTGTTCTGTGGTAGAATAGAAAGCTCAAAGGAGAACAGACTGCAGGCTGGCTGGCACGCCGGGGTGGTGCTGGGGAAATATGAAGTGAGAGGCGCTTGCTCCCTCTTTCTCTCTCTCTCTCTCCCTCTCTCTCTCTCTCTCCTTTCTTTTTCTTTTTCCCTCCTGCTCCCCCTATTCCTCCCTCAGCCCCTGAGACTCTTGATGCCCTGGTCATCCACAGATGCCACTTGGATAGAAAGGAGAGATGGAGAGATGGAAGAGATGGAGAGAGAGAGAGAGAGAGAAAGAGAGAGAGAGGGAGGGCAAGAGAGAGGTGGCTAAAGCATATATTTGAATCGCAAGAAGGCTTTTTTTTGCAAATGAAGCAGACAGATGGAAATCTGTCCGTTTCCTCTCAGATCTCATCCCAAAGTTGTGGAAAAAACACAGCAGACAGAACACACACACACACACATGCTGTCACACACACACATAGAGAAAACGGATCTGCCAGTTAGTTGTAGCTAACCACAGTTTGGTGTATAGAGGGCCCACTCCTCTGTAGAGAACAGAGGATAATATGATAAACACTCAGCAAGTTCCACAAACAGACGACCATTTGAAAACTTAAAGAGACTGCGAGCAACTCCGCAGTATTTCAAAACGTGAAGTTACTCACACAGATACACCCCTCTGCGAATTGCTCGTACTTCCTTGCCCAACACTGCAGGCAAAAACATATTTTTAATGTTGATAGACTCCAACACTAACATTATGTTTATGTGTTTGATTATCTTTTTTATACACATATGTGTGTTTGTCTTTCTGTTCATTTATTTAGTTAGCTTTGGACTGTCATGATGTCATTACCATACACTTAACTCTCCCAGCTGTCAGCCAACCATAGAATAAAGGGCTTAACAAACAAGTTAAACTAACAAGCCTAAAGTCAATTATTGAACTATGGCTGTCAATCGATTAAAATATTGAATCACATGATTGTCCATAGTTTATCGCGATTGATCGATTGCTTTTTTTATCTGTTCAAAATGTACCTTAAAGGGATATTTGTCAAGTATTTACTACTCTTATCAACATAGGAGTTTGCAAATATGCTTGCTTTATGCAAATGTATGTATATATCTATTATTGGAGATTAATTAACAACTCAAAATATCTGGTATCGATGCATCCCTACAATTTGGTGCAAAACAAGGAGCCTAGAGAAAAGCTTCAATGCAGTTAGTAAAATATGAAATTGTAAAATAAAGTACTAGCTAAATTTAGCTGTTAATGTCGAATTCCTCAGTTTTTTGGACGATTAACAGGTGACCCCTCCCCCAGGTTTCCCCTCAACCCATGTCTTGCGCTCTCATTGGCTGTAGCTTCCCGACAGACTCCTGACAGGTCCATGCTTCTGTGGACCCCAAGAAGACTAGCTGTGCTTTCGAGCCCAGCTAATGGAGATCCTATAATAAACTAAACTAAACTGCGATGCATCAGCGTAAATGACAACAAAACATAGAAGCATAGTTTTCTCTCTTCATTCAGCCTAGGTGCTGTGAAAAAACACTTATTGTGGAAGGGAAAACACAGATTTATTATGAATTGCATTCACATTTTGGCAACTTCCACAATATTCCGCATTTGACAGATGATTTAATTTTTAGTATATATTTCCGTGATTCCGTCCGTGTTTTCTGCATCACGGAAATCATAGGGTCCTATGATTAGACATGATTTATTTACAGGCACATTTTTGTCATATTCATAGGTGCTTGTAATGGTGAAAGTAACAAATAAACTATAGACAAAGTATACAAAGGTGCCACCTCAAATTCAACAAATTATATAAAGCATCTTTGGGAAAAAAGAGATAAGAATGGAAATACCGTAGGGGGTGTGGCTGCAAGCCTGGGAAACTCAGTGTACTTCTACATATTCCCTTATCTGGAGAGAGATGTGTTGAGAATAATCTGTTTGTTTGGTTTTTTTTTGTTTGCTTTTATAACTCCTAAGCAGAAATCCGTATTAACGGGGACACAGAGTTCCAGCTGGTGGGACTGTGGATCAACATTGGTTGACCATGGCCACATATTTTGGTATTTTGGACATATAATGTTAAGGATACTGTGTTTAAGTACTGACATTTTGTTTCTCTATATATTTTGGAGATATACCTAAAGGTTTGTGTGATACCTACCTTCTGAGGATCCTTGTGGCTGCAAGTAAAAGAAAAACATTTCCAAAACTCCCCCAATTGCTCACCTTTTCATAGTCACCTACATTATCTATGCTCCATGGAAATGGATGAAATGAGATTATTACTCTCAGGAAATAGACACTGATTACTCCACGTCCTGCTCGCACTCCATCTCCTTTTTAGTGTTTTTTCTTTTAACACACATTCCTCATCCCTATCTCTCTCTATTGTGCTTTCTTGCACATTCTTTCTTTACAGTTTAGAGTAAGCTCTCCCACAGTTTACGTGCATACCATACACGTACATGTGCTCAAACACAGGGAGATAACATTTTGTTTGCTTTCTTGGCATATCGTCATCATGCGTCATTCTGGTTCAGCCTCTTGGTGCTCCTGTTAATCTTTTCCTTATTTTTCACTCTCTGTCTCCAGTCCTGTCCTTTTCTTTCTCCACCTTCACAACTGTCTGTTGTTGTTGTTTTTTTCTCACAGTATCCCTCCATCCCCTCTGTCCCACTGTACGTCTTGCTCGCTGCCGGTTCATCAACCTTCTCATTTCCAAACACCTTATCTCATATTTCCCCTCTAAAGACACTGTTGCAGGAAATTGCAAATTACGCATTAACCGCCAGCCTGGTTGCAGCAAAAATATCCAGAGAGAAATAAAGGAAATATTGAATAATGAATAGATTTTACTCTCAGCGATGAACTAAAGTTGATGTTAACTCTCTATGGCCATTCCACACATTTTAATAGGGAACCTTTGATCTTCATGCTGCATACTGTATGGAGTTGACTGTATAACATGCTGTTTTTCATTTATACCAAAGCTACAGTAGGTATGATTTGATCCTAAAAGGAAATCTATGCTTTGATACAGACATATAAGTTGCTATGTATAATCAATTTGTGATATTTTTACTCTTCCCTTCGACATGAGCAATTTTGTTGTGACTTCCTGCATTTCCTAGTAGGCCTTTTTATGAGCTTGTTGCATTTGGAACATGTAGGTGGTGAAGAGAAAGAGAAAGAGTGACTCACACAGACCTTATTTAAAGCATATCATGTGTTGAGGCTACATTGCATTTTGGACTAATTAGCTGAGGTGGTATCTCTGCTTTTTCGATGATGGAGGTTTCCTTGTTTAATGCTCACAATTTGGTGCAAAATACGAAGCCTAGAAAAAAGCTCCTGCCCTTTGGTTCAGTTGGACTGACACCAATACCTGATGTGTACAGCAGATGTTTTAGTTTGTAAAAATATTTCCTTGTATCACATTTCATTGTCGGAGAGCGGCCAGTGTCTTAACTTAACCTCTCGAGGCCCAACTGCCCGCTGGCGACCCGCTTAAGTTTAGTTCTAAGCGGCTTGGCATCAATCATGAAGATATGAATGTTTAAACTTTTGTCAATATGGACATGTTATACATGGTTAGATCGTTTAGATTCTCCACAATTTCATCGTTCAGTTTATTTTACGGAAACCAGGAGCACTAAAGCACAATTCATTCAGATTGGTATGGTAAACAAGAGAGATGCAAAAAAAAGTGGTGACTCCCTACTTTTGAAGCATTCATAAAGTCTGATTGTTTATATTCCTTTAATTCATGAAGGTCCACCGATCAAAAGAATCAACGAGGTTTTCCAAATTGTTCCAAGTTGTGAATATTGTCATGTGAAAACCATTGCTAACTGTCTGCTAACTTCTTTCGCCAAACGCACTTTAAAGGATATAAACAATATTTTCTCTTCTTCCTGCACCATGTTGTTGGGTATGCATGTTTTCCTTACCTTGCTGGCTACAAAATAAAAGTTTAGTTTTACCCCCAGGACAGCCCCTGAAGTACAGCAAGTGCTCCCAGTTTGGAAGGCCAATGGGCTCTGTCGCATAGATTTGCTGCCATGGTAGAACAAGCTGATATTTGCTATCAACAGATCAATAATCCTGTGATTGTAACCAATCATTTTCCCTTTCCAGCGGTGTATGACATGGGTAGTTTGGTTGCAAGGGAGCCAAATTATCTCAATGCTTTATGGACTTAAGAGGGTAATGTCATGTAGTCTGCTTTTGGCAAATTAATAAGGCACATATAAAACAGTCTTCAAAATGTATGAATTACTCTAGCAGTAGCCATTTTTGTCTCTTTTTATGAATGTGTTATTCAAATGTCCCTGTCCTTGTGCTTATTTAGTTTTAACCACTGTCAAGTTTTTTGAGAATCCATGACTTCGGGCTGAACTTGGCTTATTTTCTGTTCACGTAGTCCTGTATATCCATCTCTGCTCAAAAGCCCACTGTGTCATCAGCCAGACAGGGAGAGAGAGGGGGACAGACAAAGAGAGAGAGAAGAAGAGAGGCGGTGGGTCTCTCGAGGCTTCAACCTTGGCAACTCTGAGTGTTGCTCTGACATCGTATTCCATCAGGACAGGCCGCCTGACATGATGTGATTGGTGACCACATCTCTGGACAGGACCCGGGAGGGGGGGAGGCGGGAAGGGGGCTCGACTGGGTGGGTGAGGTAGCAGTGGTCTGAGGGATTGAGGTGAAGGAGAGGAGACGGTGGATATGATTTGTGACTTCAGCCCTGAGGGAGCTGAGTGTTGACCCTGAGGAAAGGAGGAGATGGTGGGTGAGAGTGGTGGTGGAGGAGTCAAGGTGGGTGTGCAGAGGTTCGGTAGCAGGGGGCCAGAGACGCTAACTTGAAGACAACGATACGTTGCCCTCAGATGAGACCTTGTGTAGCACCCAAAGGAGGGGGCGATATAGAAAAGGAGAAGAGGTAGACACAAGAAAAGAGGAGGTGGACAATGGAAACTGGATGAGTTTAAATGGAGATTTATGGGGGAAAAAAAGGGTGACGGGGAAAGTTGGAAGGAGGTGAAGAAGTCATCAGATTGGAGGGATAGGGAGGTAGAAAGATAAAGGCAAGGTGAGAAGCATGTGAAATGACTAAATTGGAAAGAAACTGAGAAAAGGCGGAGGAAGGTGAAAAGAAGAGTGTTTGGCAGATAGGAGTGTAGGTAGCGTGAACGTTTTAGGAATGTTTTGTTTCCAGAAATTCAAGAATATACATGTGATTTGGGGTTTTTTCACAGTCCATTTAGTCCATTTCAGCCCTCCATACAAACTTAGAGAAATTAGTTAGCATTTTTTGTGCATATGTGAAGACACCAAAAGAACTCAGACCCCTCTGAAACGACTTCCTCGAGTGGTGGTCTGAGTATGGTGCACTTCAAGTTCGCTTAACCAGTGCCTTGTGAACACAACGAGTTCCAGGTTTCGCTTTGCCCGTTGCCATGGTATTTAAGCCCTTCAGCCGTGTCGTTAGGGATGCCCCGTTTGATTATCCACCAATCGTTATTAAACAATAAATAATGCGATCGGGTTATCAGCATTAATGCTTTCTAGTCGCCGATCCCTGGTAATGCTACATTGTGAACAACAAATCCGTGTTGAAATCGGCAGAAGGACAGCTAGTTATTGTTAGCTGTTGGCAACTGGCGGGCAGCACAGTCCTGCTTTGCTAAATAACGGAGCTACCAGCTAACGTACGGAGGATCCATTGAGTTATAGTATGATGCATTCAAGCTCTATTCAGTATGGGGTGAAAATTATATCGTTGTCATAATGTGTTCAAATGTAATCTTGTAAAATGTAATGCCGCTTTTTTGGCGAGGAACATGAATAAATACAGTTGTTTGAAGGAGGTGTTTTCACAATAAATATAAAATATTAGAGTGGGTATAAATGAGAAAAAGCGGAGAATCTGACATGAGAGACACATGCTCCTTTTACGACGAACTGGACAGTATTATGTGTGGAAGCGCCTGTGAAAACCCTAAAAATATAATTGAAGGGGAAAGCGTGGACCAGCAGTGATGAAGGCAGGAACTATAGTGTGAACAGAGAGAAGACTGAGGCCCCATCAGAGCTGAAGTTGACCAGAAACAGAACTGATTCCTCTTTCAAATGAACTAACCGGGTGAATGCAAAAAAGAATTGAGCCCCTTTTTGGTTAGTCCACATTTTAGTCCACTTTAAGAGGACTGAGTTAAAAAGATCCATAGTTTAAAAAGGACTATATGGGAACACACCCTTAGTTATGTGAAGCGTAAATTTCGTAGCCTCAGGTTCTACCAACCCAACATAAATTGTTGTCGTCACTCCATTGATAAGGTTGTTTCCACAGTTACTGAGAAATTGACACGTTAAGATGCGAAACACCATCAAGTGATACAGAGGATATCTTCAATGACCGTGTGAAAGTTAGTGTAGGCTGAGTGTGGTCGACAAAGGAGGGCTTTGCGTGGTTGATAGCAGTGAAGGTGATGAGGCTGGAAAGAAAAGTACAGCACCTCTGTCAGTC
Source organism: Sebastes umbrosus (assembly GCF_015220745.1). Classification (NCBI taxonomy): domain Eukaryota; kingdom Metazoa; phylum Chordata; class Actinopteri; order Perciformes; family Sebastidae; genus Sebastes; species Sebastes umbrosus. The sequence goes on along the minus strand of NC_051273.1, from coordinate 6,124,724 downwards.
TCTTCAAGAGGGCCAACCTCCCCACCCATCCTCCAAAAAGATCGGAGACAGAAAAGCAGTGATGTTTCGTGACGAGCTGTTGAGAATGAGCACATTTTGCCAGCTCTTCGGGTACTGCTACAGCCAGTTTTGTGAAGCTGTAACAGCAAGGCGTGAGGTGTGGGAAACTGAGAGATGAAATAGATGGAAATTCATACCTTTTTTGTGTTTGTGTGTGTGGAGAGGTACAGGCCTAAATGTGTGTGTGTGTGTGTGTGTGTATTTATGTACATGTATGTGTGTGATGTCTCAGCGTGTCACAGGGCCTCGTCTTTCCCCTTCACTGCACCCTGACAGCAGTGTCAAACAAGGCCTCATATGATCTGTGTATGTCTTTGAGAATGTGTGTGTGTATGTGTCTGGGTTGATTGTGTTTTTATTCTTCTTTCTAACCCTGTTCACCTCAGATCCCTGGGGTGTTCCAGGGTCTTGCCTAATGGACAGTCTCGCCCCACTAAGCTGGCCTTTGGCTCGGGCACTGAGCCGGATGCCTAAGTAGGGGCCCTTTGTTGCTCATGGGTCCTGATTGTGCTGACCTCTGGGCTGGCTTCCTGGGAGAAGAAGGCTGGTAGAGAGAGGCAAGAGGAGAGCAGGGGAAGTGTTTTTACGCCCCGCTGCTCACATCTCTGCAGCATCGCCCAGTGACCGGCGAAAAGAGAGCGGCGGTGTGTTTTGGCAGTGGAGTAAAGAGCTGCTGGCTGCTTGTGTTTCCCAAGCTGCAGGTGGACAGTAGCGGATTCAGCTACAGATGTACTTTGGCTTCACTGCCATTCCACTCCCAGGACAGATTGTCGCATAAGAAATGTACAGTAAATGGATGGTGAATGTGTACTAAACTAGTTCCAACCGGGTCAACAATGACTATGTTGATGGACAATAGATAAAGATGATACTACAGGTCAAAAAAAGTTCATGAAATGAAACCTTAGCATAATCTGTAGCTTCACTCAAAGCATCAGATATTTTAAACATACAAATGAATAACTACTGGCCTGTTTGAAACTGTTTTTGGACACATAGCCACAGTAGGGGAACAGAGATTTTAGAATAGGGAACCGGGAGATTGTTAGTCATGTGGTAAACACATTGTTCAGCTTTTTTCTGTTTCATAATGAAATGTTGAATTCTACATCCATTTGGCAGAGTCCTTGTTGGGTTTAACATATGCAAACTGGACTAGTGTAATGCTGCAGTACATTTTCTCAAGGGGTGGGTGGAAAATATTGTTATAGCATAGTATCGAGGTATTTTATCTGGCAATATTGTATTGATACATGGGCAGCAACTATTAATCTTTCATAAGCTATTAACTGGGACTGTCAAAGTTAACAAGATAATAACTCGTTAACGCAAATTTGTTTTAACGTCATTCATTTCTTTAACGCATTGACGTAACTTGTGATTTTCAGGTTATAGCGGGCTCAGTTTTAAAACTAGAGTGATGTCATATGAAACTACAAAACCTGAGGAATCCATTGGTACCAATCATGTCATACTATCTTGTCGGGAAAGAGGCTAAATAACGCTCCAAATTTATGCTAAATTTTGGCAAGGCCATTTTTAAAGGGGTCCCTTGACCTCTGACCTCAAGATATGTGAATGAAAATAGGTTCTATGGGTACCCACGAGTCTCCCATTTACAGACATGCCCACTTTATGATAATCACATGCAGTTTGGGGCAAGTCATAGTCAAGTCAGCACACTGACACACTGACAGCTGTTGTTGCCTGTTGGGCTGCAGTTTGCCATGTTATGATTTGAGCATATTTTTTATGCTAAATGCAGTACCTGTGAGGGTTTCTAGACAATATTTGTACATTGGTGCATTTTGAACAGATAAAAAATGTGAGACTAATTTGCGATTAATCGCGAGTAAATATTTTAATCGATTGACAGCCCGGCTCATAGATACTGGTATCATATCAAACTAAAAAACCTAACGAATTGACTGGTACCAACCCTGTCATGTTAGCTTGTCGGGAAGAACGCTAAATAACACTCCAAAGTTACGCAAAATTTTAGCGAGGAAAAACTGGCTTTCACAATTTTCAAAGGGGTACCTTGACCTCTGACCTCAAGATATGTTAATAAAAACTCTGAGATGAACAGATGTTGACATAATTTGCAGTTGAAAAAAGGTAATAAATTGCAAAATATCACAATATATCTTATTGCAAAACTCAGCCTATCACAAAATGTTTAAAATCACAATAAGATCGTATTATGACTTAAGTATTGTGATAATATCCTATGGTGGGGCCTCTGGTGATTCCCACCCCTACCGTATATTATATTTTTGAAAACTACCAAACTCCCTCAGTATTATGGCTGCAGTCACAGGAAGGAGGAAGAAAGAGTGCATCTACACTTGGAAACAGGTTGCCCCCGTCAGCCAGGAAGCTCATATTTACGGTATCAGATGCCAGGCTTACCCCGACCGTATACTGCTGTTGCCAACAGAGCTATCACACATGTAACTATGTGGCTTAATTGGCGTGCGTTTTTCCTTAACTACCCGATACATGGCACAACCAGCAGCAGCCACCCGCCAGAGACGGAGATAGGGTCTTGTGTAAAGGAAGAGAAGGATGGATGGAGAGAGGGAAGGGAAGGAGATGGAGGAAGAGGAGGGTGCAGCAATGACCTGACCTCCTCCGCTAGATTCCATGTACATCTGTCAATGAGACGTCCACAGCCAAATGTTTAGGAGCCAGTGTTGCACTGCTGCCCTCCTGCTGAGCTTCAATGTATACATTCTTTGTGTGTATGTGTGTGCGAGGGTGTGTGTGTGTGTGTGTGAGTGTGTGTGACGCCATGTGTTAGAGGCAGGCCCACATCAGGGTTCATACAGTCGAGCTAAGCCCAGTGGGAGCTGAAAGCTTAAAGAAGGAAATCCCCCCCGGCTGCTTTGTGCGCACGCACACACACACACACACACACACACACACACACACACACACACGCACACACATAGACACACACACACACAAACGTGCGCACGCTCTCTCTCTCTCTCTCTCCCTCTCTCTCTCTATCTCCCTCTCTCTCTCTCTCTCTCCCTCTCTCTCTCTCTCTCTCTCCCTCTCCCTCTCCCTCTCCTCCTGGCACTTCATTAATGAAGCCCATGCTTGTATGTTTGGGGCATATGCAGCTCTCTTGGCCCAACACTACAAGTGTGTGTGTGTGTGTGTGTGTGTGTGTGTGTGTGTGTGTGTGTGTGTTAGGGAGTGAGACATCTCCCCCTATCACATGGTAATATATTCAGTGGAAGATCTCGGCAGAGGCATAATACTGCCGCTCTCCCCTGTCTGAGCCCATCTGTGATACGTAGAAAGGACATCAGCAGGACAGGTTATTAGCACTGGAATAATGCACACTGTTATTGTTGATGCCGTATACTTATTCTCCGAGCAATATGCCCCTTCACCCCATAACATAAATACATCCATTGTGGAGAATAGTAGAAAATAAATGAGTGCAGTACAATGGACGACATGTATACTGCCCCAGTGGAATGTGGGTGACTCATTAACAGCTGATAGACGGGGGGAATGAGTTTGGGGCTGGACAGTGGGAGGTTAAGGGGATGTTATCCCTCTTGTTAACGCAAATTCATACTACATATGCATAATAGCCTAAAGAGAATCCAAGCAACATTTTACCTACCCTTATTAAACTTGAGCAAGGACAACTCTGAGGGTAAATGCAATGGCTTTTGGGACGCTAATTTTCCAATGACTTTTCTATTCAAGAGGGGGATGTAAGACTGTGTGTGCTGTTGCGCTTCACAGGAGGGCGAAACTAAGGCCTTTATTTTGTCCTTGGTTTAGACATCTGTGATGTCCTTAAGGGTCCGTAAGTGTAGATTTGAAAATGACAAATATTTTCAGCAAACAGGGTTTCTTCCTGCTATACAGAGGTGGCACATTCACATATGGATATAAGAACACATATACCTGTCAGGTGTTGGCGTGTGCTTGAAGAGAGGCCAGAAGATCAATCTGCCACCTTCAACACCTCCTAGAGAGGAGCTCTGGTAACATGGGACCGTTGTTAACCAAAATAACCTCCCTTAACACAGACACTGTGCAGCAGAGGGGTCACTGGGAATAGAAACTTGTGGAGGGGAGTAAAAAAAAAAAATCCAGGAAGACAAAACTCCCTCTTCCCCCATCTCCCTCTCCTATCAGCCTGGGCAGAATGAGCAAGGATGTGAAAATGTAACGCCCCCGTGTCAATTTGAAAGTGCACCTCATCGGCTCATATACCCCTCCACCTCTCTCCATCTCCCCCCCCCCACCTTCCCCCCTCTCTAGCAGCTCTGTTGCTTTGGTCCGGCTTTGAAGGCCGTTCTTATTACTGGCACAGAGCGTAGGTCAGAATGGCAAGCCGGCAGCATACTATTAAAGCCTAATGAAAGGAATCTCTGCAGGGTCCGAGGTCTGCAGCGGCCAGAGAAGGCTGTGCCTCTGCCCGTTGTTCTTCTGCTCACTATTCTGGAGTTTTTTTTTATTCCATCTTTAAATCTGGCTTCCCTGCCATCTCCCCTGTCTCTGTCCGTCGGTCTGTCTGTCATTGTCTGTGTCTCTCTCAGTCATGTTCTGTCTTTTCCTTTGTCTTGTTCTCTCTCCCGCTCTGCATCTTTAAGTTTCACTCTACCTGCGTGTGCATCAGATATTTAAGAATCACCCTGATATTAATTGAAGACAATGAATTTACCACATTGATCCCTACCAGAGAATTGTCTTCATTTACGCCCTCTCGACAGGAAGGCCAGAGGTCAGGGTCACCTACAGAAGTCTGATTCAAGACAGTGTCCTGCTCATGACACAGATATTGTTTTGATACTGGAGATTAAATCCTGGTTCCCACTCTCTAAATATCATGTCTTTGTGAACAGCAGTAGCTCTGCTTGGCCTTTGCGTTGTCTATTTCTAGCAAATGTAGATATCACTGGGGCTGTGTATTGGCAAAAATCTGGCGATACGATACGTATCATGATACAGGGCATACGATTCAATATATAAGGGATAATGTACAGCGAGCCAGTCATTGTCATGAAATAAACCCTGACAGGACGTCGTCTTGCATCGTCGTGAAGGGGTTTATTTCACAACAATGACCTGCTAGCTGTAGAATATCCCTCTTATTACATGGCTAAATCAATAATTTGACAAAAAATAACGGTCCGTCAGAGTCCGACATCAGAACTGCGCCCATAGCAACTGTCTGTTATACATAGCAACGGTCTGCTATAAAGAAATAACAGACCGTAGAATGCCATGATTGACCAATCATAATTGAGTATTCAACAAAGTGATGTGATAAATTGCGATATATTGTGATACTGTAAGCAAGGCGACAAAAATTAATCTAATTTTAGGAAAACTGTCCTAGTATAAAGAACACACCACTATAAAATCTAAAGTAATATCTGATCATAAAATCTGAGTAAAAAAGTTTACTTTTTTTATGCAATCCGAACAGCTGGATCTGCATTTGCATTTATCACAGTCCCTGTAAAATCCAACATCATACAGTAGCACTACTTTGAGAGGGCACATACACTGAGAGGGCGCATCTCTTTACAAATGAAATAAAGTATTGACTGAGTTAATCTTTGCATGTAGAACATTAATTAAAAATGTATACAGTGTTTTTGAGAATCAATACAGTATCACAAAACTCTCCTAATTATCACAGGAAAAAAAAAATAATTGCCATTTCTGACATGCACTCTGAAAACAAATGTGCATCTCAAAGTGTGGTTAACATTGGTATGCATTCGGGGTGGGAATCACCAGAGGCCCCACGATACGATATTATGACGATACTTTAAACATTTTGTGATATACTGAATATACCGATAAGATATATTGTGATATAGTGCGATTTATTATATACCTTTTTTCAACTGCAAACTATGCAGTTTGTCAACATCTGTTTAATCTAATAAGATACAGTTTTCACTCTGTTCAATGATTAAGATTTCATTAGTCGGATGATCAAATTTATGCTTTTTCTTGCTGAATAACGTATATATAAGAAACTTATCAGCACATCTCTGGTAAACACAATATTTATTTTTGTTAAGAGGATAATAGTTTATATAATAAAAGATTGATACTTGATGTCCGTGTATCGGTATAATATTGCCACGCAAAATATTGCGATACTATGCTATATCGATTTTTTCCCCCACCCCTAGTATACATGCCTCTCTGTTGTCAGGCAGTTTGTACCTATAATATGACAAATGCAACATTTTTCAGTAACCACTATAGTACCTGCATTTATTTCTGGGGCTTAATAAAGTTCAGGAAGATGTAGTGGGCTGGTAAAACATTATTGGAAGAAGTTGCTGGTATAGATTGTTTGATACTTGTAAGGCAATGGATTAATATGCTGTAGTCTATAATGTGACAGTAGATTAATCTCTTGTGCCATATTTATTGGTTCAATCGTGTTAATGCATGCCTTCCAGTATGGGAGGTATGAAAATCAACAAAAAATTGAGAATAAATAGGATTCAGCCCCTTGTTTTATTTACCTGAGAGGAACAAAAACTGCTCATCATGTTGCATCCAGTGCTTCCTTTTCTTGAGGATTTACAATGTTGTAAATGTTTTCAAAAGCTCCACTAAAGCATTAAACACTTCCATTTCCCCAGTTTATCTCTTCTCTTTCACTCTCTTGCTTTTTCTTCCTTCTTTCGTTCTCTGTCTTAATATCTTTTCCATCTCTTTCTCTTTCTGTCTCTTTCATCACATCCAGTAACCTTTCGGTATCTGGTGTAGTTTGGTGATGACTGAGGAAACAGGAAGTAGCTCAGGCTCAAGTTTGTTGGTTACGGTATATTAGATCACAGATTAACTCACTGATAATAGTCACAGTTATTTGGTGCTAATAATGTACATGTGTCATTTTGTTTGTGACTTTGTGTTTTTCTCAGTTTTGAACCTAGTTTTTATCCACCAGTCGACCCAATCAAGGTTTCATACCATCATACATTTTTATGCTGCATTATTTATTTATTTATTTTCCCCTCTCTCTCTCTCTCTCTCTCTCTAAAACCAAGGCTCAGCTGTCCTTGTGCCTTTACACATTGCAAATGAATGCATATCCATGCAAATTCTTAAAAAAGAAAGGCTGAGAATTTGAATATTTTGCTTAAAGCTGCACCCAGGTCGACCCTGCCATTCGGCATTTGAAAGCAGTGTGTGTCTGTTTGAATACTGAGGATCTCTCTTTGTCATGTTCGCCAGAGGGGCTGGGTGAGCGAACCAGCACCGGCAGGATGGGCAGAGATCGGCTGGGTAGCTGCACACAGACAGACTAATTGGGAAAAGGGGGGCGAGAGGGGGGACGAGGGGTGTTGGTAAGGGTGAGGAAAAGGTGGGGTATGCAGGGAAGGGGGGAATCTAAGATGACGACAGGGGGTTTGGGAGGGAGGTGAAAGAGGACGGAGAGTGGGGGATGGAGGGAATGAGAGAGAAGCGAAGGAGGAGAGGAGGTGATGAAGAGGGCACGAGAGCGTGCTGGAGGAAGAGGTGAAGGAAGGGTGAGTGGAGACACTGTGGTTTCCAGCGCTGATGTGTTAGTAGCCCTGCTGACTATGTCATTATACTGTTGAAGCGCAGGCTGGATAACCAGGGTCCCTGCCTGCCGCAAACCACTGTAGCCTTAAAACTCCATTATGCTGCATCTTTGACACATATGGAAAAGATAGCTTTGCACGTGCCAGTTTTCTTGCAGTTATTAAAATATTCAAACAGGAACTGGTCTCTCTCAACTTTTACCTTAAAGCATACTTTTGATTCCAACAGAGCAGGCATCAGTCGGGGAATACTCTCAGAACATGAATAGTTTTAGAAAGAAATATCCTGTGAGGTGTGCCATTATTAATGTGAACTATTAATGTGTTCAACCGCTCAGTGCAGCACAGTTACAGTATAGAGTTGCCATAATTGAGAGGTAATGAATTTCGAATAGAGTTGTGAGCAGGAATAAGCTGTTATTGTATGTTAGTGTAACAAGGTGTGTGACTTTTGGCATTCCTAATGAAACTAAAGTATGTTTAGTAGAATTCAACTGCTGTGTGTAGTAGGGGTGGGAAAAAAACCTTTGTATCGCAATTTTTTTTTACGATTGAAATCGATCTTTTAATGCAAATATATATATATATATATATTTGCTTAAATTTTAGTCTAAGCGGAGGTAGAAGGAAGTTATCGCTTTTATTGTTGTAGTCAGAGTAACGTAACGTCATATTTGTTACGTATCCATCACTCAGAACAAACAGTAGCCGACCGGTCGTAGTGAGCAGAAACTGGCAGATACGATAGAGCACAAAACGGCCGAGGGCCGATGTGGATACGACCTGCACCCTCACATTTTAAATCCAAAGTGGTAAACAATACACATACAGTAAAGTATTGAAATACTTTGGGTTTCACACATTGCCAGGAAAATCGGAGCTAGACATCACGGCCAAAGCTGCATGCTAACTCTGTCATGGACAGGAAACGTTATCGTATCACGGTAATGTGCGGTCAAGCCAGCCGTAACTCGCATCTCTGTGGTCAAATCAGCTGACGCTACAACTGTAGAGCACCCATATACTGACATTTATGTTAAATGCATTCAAACGGCCCAGATGGAGCTGACCATGGATGTATAAAGAGAATAGAGCTAATGGGAGAGCTAGAGACGGACTTGGCGAAGTTAGCGGAAGTATACACACGTGACTACGTCCGGTTTTCAAAATAAGGTGTTAACAACGGGAACTGTATATACAAAATACATATATGGAAATAGATTGATTAGATGATATTCACCAAAAGTATAAAACATTACATGTCCCTTATAAATTAAAAAGAAAATACCTGATAATGACTGATATATTTGATTTCAGGACATCTCTGACTACATACAGTACATGCTGAAAATCAAACATTTTGACTGTATTCATTTAGACATTTTCAAAAGTGAAAGTCTCCAGAAATGTAAGATTCAACTTTTTCCCATGGTCTAGTGTTAAAAAAGTTAACATAAATCGCAATAAATTGTAATATCGAATTGCAATACTTTTAGAATCGCAATACTTAAAAAATGCAATACATATCGAATCGGCACCCAAATATTGTGATAGTATCGAATCTGGAGATAGGTGTATCGTCCCAGCTCTATTGCGAAGTGACTGAATCTAAAAATTAACATTTAGTTTTTACTCAAGGTCCACTCAAGTGCATCTTGTGGTCTTCCTCAGTTGATGGAGTTTGCTCACTTGTCGCCAGGGCACAAATTTAGCACCATTTACCAGCCAAATGCCGGAAAAATATGCAAGTAGCTAGTAGATTTGCATCACTCACCAGCTAATAAAACTATAGAACTCCGTTGATTGGCTGGTAACATTTGAACATTCACTAGCCATTTGGCAGGTGAACAAAAATGTTAATTTTGCAGCCCGGTTGTCGCTGTTAAAGGTGCAATGTGTAATGCCTAGCCACATGCTCCAAACAAATAGTGGGCAGCATTTCACCTCTACTACTGGGTCCATACAATGGAGGTTTACAGTCATCAGTTATAAAAAAACAAACAAACCTCTAACTAACAGCAGGGCAAGAACTGCGGAAACTCTGAAAGCTGGTCAAAATAACAATACTATCTTATAATCTTCACGTGTGGCGTCGGCCTATAGTTTACATTAGCCATCATAGTGTTTACTGTGCCACTAACCAGGGGCTCTACAGTCCGTTTATGCTTTGAGTTTTTTTTTATGAAATCCAAAGTGGTAGGACGCCACCTCAACGCCGGGGTTTGCACTGGCTGAATTCGAGCTGACTGGGGGTCCGTCGGTGGATGTATTATTGACCTTAGTTCACCGGACTGAGGGCCGTATGGATGCTACGGTGACTCACTATCGTCTCTCGAGGAACAAATGGTATTATAAGACAGGACGGGCCGGGGCTAGCTGCTTAGCATACTAATTTCAGTAGATATTGCTGCAACACAATACATAGACGTCTTCGACATAACGTCATAAGTTAGTTCTTCACATCCCGTTGATAATGTTAGGTCATTTTTTTCTGTTTTGAACTAAAGTTCTCGCCAAATCTTACACATTGCAGCTTCAAGTCAGAAGGGCAGAAGCATCCTGGCCTTCACCCAAAATGTTGCTAAATGGGTGATTAATCTGACCATGTGATGTTGTCCTCATTAACTTTTTGCAGCCTAGGAGAGTTATCTGACAACACATACTTATACCTGACAGTTTATTTGATAGTAGTTTTATTATTGTGACCCTTCCCCCCCCCCCCAAGATCTCCATGAAGGACCAACAGTGGTTCACCAGATTTCACCCTAAAGGTCACCACTTTGAATGATGAGCGAATGTAAAATGCTCTGGCCTTAAACTTATAATATTTTATGCAGTTTCATTAATGATGTACAGTGAGTTAAAACAATTTACATTTACTGGAGAGGGGTTGTTACTCTCTGTAGAGAGAACCAAATAATTCACTTGATGACTTGTAGACATTAGCTGACCACGTGTGACACAATGCTCCAGAGCTCGCCAGAGTTCACAGTTGAATCCTCATAGAGATGTGCATGTGCAGCATCACATGCCGTTTTACGCGTTTGAATGTGTTTCACTACCTTCCCAGCTTTAACTGATTTCTATTTATTTCCATATGGTCTAAAAACTCATCTTGCAAAAACTTAACTCAAGTTGAGCTAATCCATTACAGTGGAACATCTTGCCTGCATTATTTTTGAGTTATGTTATTTTTGTGTGGTAATGCAGCGCAGGCTTTTCAAATCAGTCCTGCAGTTGCATTACCAGGAAATAATAAATTAACCTTGACAAAAAAATAAAAGCAGGCACAGTGTTCACTGTGATGGATTATACAGTACAAAAACACATTCAGGAATCAGTACAGTATGCTTTGAAAAACAGCTGACAGTAATGTAAAGTACATGTGGATTGTAGTAATGGGCTAACACATGCAAAAACACAGATATAGTCCTTTTAAAGCCTGCTTCTAATATGAGTATAACAGTGGTACATTTACAAATTTGCCTGCCTCCAGCCTCCATTCCTCCTAAAACTACACCCTGTATAGAGAGAGGGCTCTTGGGGCCCGGCTGCACTGAACTAGGTTGAGTTACACTGGGTAGCTGGCTAGATTGATCTGGCTGCAGTAGCCAGGGGAATATAAAGCAGGGCAGGGGCTTAAAGTCTGAGTCCCCCCAGGGAGGAGTCTCTCGCTGCATGGGGAGAGGGGCATGAACTGGGCTGCTCCTCCCTCCCTCCCTTTTTTCCTCCCTCCTTCTGCTGTTGTGTCCGTCCATCCAATACCTTCTCCATCTCCTTCTTTAAGACATTCACTCCTGTCAGTCTCTCTTGTCTGCCTCTCTCCTCTCTCTTTTTTTCTGTTGCCTCATAGTTTATTATTTTCAGCATTTTCACTTGCTCTTTTACTCCATCCTCATTCCTCGCCTCTATATTTGCAGGCATATGGGAAAATGAATGTCGCTCATGAAGTTCACACCGTAAATGAAACACCACGGCTGATTCCGAGTTTAGCATTTAATCCGTTAATAATGAACTGGTTAACATCATTCCGTCCACTTGGTGTGATCTTAAAAAGCAGATTTTTCCCCCTTTTTAGTGATGGTGAGTGGCCAAGAGGGGGGGTGCACGCATAGAGCCCGCAGAGTATGATCTGTCACATGTCAAATCCCCCCCCGGTACCCTCCGTATGCCTCAACCATATACAGCTTAACACCAACTGCAATTACTTCCAAAATAATAATCAGGGTAGAGCAGGAATAAAAGTGAAGTTCAGGCCTATTTTTTTTAGTATAAAAGCAAGATTGTCGCCCTGTGCTGCAAAGTTTGTTGCTCTCCCCGCTGTACCGTGCTATCCTGCAGGGGCACGGTGCAAAGCTGCACAGTGCTGCTGTGTGCTGTTGTAGTGTTGTGGTGCAGTGATAGCAGGATCGTCCGCTGGGGGAACCCAGAGTATTCTGTCTCACTGAGTGATACCCCTGTCTCCACTCACGATAAACAGTACGCACACACACACACATACACATACACCACTGTCTGCCAAGCCCAGCCTAGCAGCAGATTCCTCCTCCACCCCCCCGACACTCCCCTCACAAAGCTGCAAATATATTAGCTGCCTCTTTTTCTTTTGTCTTGGGAAAATGGCAAGCAGGGGGAGTGTGTGTGTGGTGGAGGTGGTGGGGGGCTTACTGTACTAAGAAAGTGTGGAAGAACACCCCCCTTTGTGCCGTTCCTGTTTAGATACCTCCCCACGGTATAGGGCCCAGTCATGGACGGAGGGAAGAGGAAAGAGAGCTACAGATTTGATGCGCAGATGAGTTATCAGTAATACAGGTACGATGTAGGGAAACCGAAAACAGACTGACAGATGAGGAAAAGAAAGATTATGAGTTGCACATCACATATACAAGCAGTCTATTTGGTTGAAAACTGAAAGGGATGTTGGAACAGGAACAGTGTAGAGCTCAGTATAAAGGGGCGAATCATCCAAAACATATTTTCTCACTTACCAGTGGTATGTAGCCATGCAGATAGATTTGGTGTTATTCGCCCAGGTTTTGAGAGATATGTTTTTTTCATGTTTTGAGATATTCACATCTCTTTGCATATGGAATTACTTTCTACCAGAGAAACAGACCCAATGAAAACTTTTGACAGTGAAGTCTGTAGATTATCCAGAGTAATGGAAATACTGATTACAAAAAGGTTTTTTTTTTTTTTTCCCAATACTGTGAGCACTACAAATTAAATTCTGTTCAACCGCATTATATTGGGTGTTTCAGAACCTTAACTATCTGCGTGGTTTGATGCCACTAAGTGAGATTTTTTTTTATTTTTTTTTAACTTGGGTGAAGCGGCAGCCTCCGGTGCCAAGACGTGAAGCCAACACTAAGTGCCAAAAAACTGTAGTTCTTCGAATGGCCACTTGAGGCTGGCTCCAAAAGGGAGTAATTCCCTGAAGACCCCCATGTTAAATTTGCCCAACTTTACAGCAGAAATAAACATGTTTATAGCCTGGTACAAAAAACGTTTTTTGTCTCTTTAGCTAATTTCCCCATTCAGGACAACTGTAAGGGGGGTGAATTTTATATAGATCACCTGTTTAAATTGTTTTAAGGCTTAAAGGTAGGCATAATTGAGGGCGTGGCTGCTTTGAGGTACAGGTGGGTGATGTCTCAGGTCGCTAGTTTCTAGCTGTCTGCTACACTCCACCTCGTTGCCCATTTTTGGATTAGCCAGGAGTTAGGCTGTGTCGTCACTGCCAAGATGACGACGGCCGGAGCCACCCACTTAAACCTATGGGTGACGTCACAAAGACTCCGTTCATATTTTATAGTCTATGTGGTGAACTGATCCTTTAAAATTGTTGGTGCATTTGACTTTCTATAGACTGAGAGAGAAAGCATTTGCTGGTAATGGTGCTTTATCTTACACTTCTCTTCAAGGTTTGTAGTGATTTTCTAAATACAACCAACATTACATTTAGTGATTAAATATCCAAGCTCCAGAAAGCTCCAGCTTCAGAAAAGAAGAGTGGTCATTTATCAGAACTGAACCAATTTGTCTATTAATCAGAAAGTGTATCTGCATATACTTTGATAGACATTTTTCAAGCAAATATGCCCAACATTTACTGCTCCTAGTCTCCTAAATGTGAGAATTTCCTGCTTTTCTCTGTTTTATATCATTATAAACTGAATATGTTTAGGTTTTTATACCATCAGAAAACAATTTTAAAACTTGGGCTATAAGGAATTGTGATTGTTTTTTTTTCCTTTTGACATTTTGTAAACCAAATAAAAGAATTGATTAATCGATAAAATAATTCAATACTATTTTGGTAAGTTGCAGCCTTAACATATATTGCTTTAAATTGTTAGATAAAGAAGATGGTAGATCAGAAACAGTCTATTTAATTTCTCAAGAAGACAGCAGATTAAAAATGCCTATAGACTGTATGGCATCAGTGTACCTGAGGCACACAGACTGATATGTATATATGGTGCTTAGAATGTATATATATATATATATAGAGAGAGAGATAGAGCATGTCTGCTGTCACATTATACACACATACAAACGCATCACTTCCCACTGGTCCTGTATGAGATCAGAGTCTCTACAGCCCCTAGACTGTCACTCAGACGCAGACAACTGATGTGGGCGGGGCTGTGACAACTCTCAAATCTGGCAAGTCAAATGTTTTTATTTGCAGGGAAAGCGAGCGTGTGCGTGTGTGCATGTGTGTGTGTCTGTTTGGGTTTGTGTGCCATATGCAGTGCGCCAGGGAGGGCTCTCTGGAACATATTGGTGTGCGTACATAGTGGTTAATAATAGTAGCAAACGCATACAGCGATGGCAGCTCTGATGTGTGTGACAGTTTTACAGCCGCACACGCCAAGACACAGTCGCACACACACACATGTACACACACACACACACACACACACACACACGTTGCTCCCACAGCAGAGACGGAGACCTCCTCTGCCACCGAGCCCTCCGTCTTTGTTGAGTTCTCAATTTTATCACAGATCCTGATAAGTAAAAACAACCACTTCCCACCCACCCCACCCCGCCCCTCCCGTACGACGCACCATATGTGGGTACACACACAAACATATAGCCGAGTCAAACTCAACCACCCAGCCACCCACACACACACAAACACATACAAATGTACACGCTTAACCACCCTCTCACATTGAATGCACAAAGTCCTTGAAGCAGGCAGGCACTCACATACAAATACACATGACACACTCACATACCCTCACCCCCCTTCTGTCATAGCTCATTGTTGCTGTTGCTTGCTTGTCTGTGGTGATGGTCGTGTTGTGCTGGGGTGGCAGCTTTAAGTTTTGATAAGGAGGGGCGTGGGTGGGTGGTTGGGGGGGGATCAGTGACTGCTCCCCACGGCGAGGTCTTAGCAACAGTAGGCGGCAGCAGCAGCCGAAGACACCCCAACCTGTCGTCCACATCGGTCTCTGGGGGAGCGATAGCGGAGCAGCTGCATCACTCTCAGCTCGGACATCTCCAATCAGAAAGAAGAGACAGACCTTGGGCTCAGTGGCCGAGCTTGGCAGGCAAACCAAGAGAACGAGAGAGAGAGAGAGTGAGAGAGAGAGACGGCGAGAGAGAGGCCAGAGCATTGCAGACAGCCACCCAGTCCCGAGGATTAGTCTGTGGGGTTGGCAGAGCCTGGCCACAACTGAGAGAGAGGTAGCAGAAAGACAGACGGCGAAAAAGGACCTGGTGCCTGGCGCCGGCTCTGGGCCCGGTTAGCCGCCAGAGAGACGGGCAGACAGAGCGACAGACAGAGCTGGGACCTGGTTGCTCCGTGGCTGTGTGGCTGGTCTGGAGTGGCTCACCCATATGGTGCTCCGCTCTGTTCCTGCTCCCTGTCTAAATCCATATGCTGCTGGTGGAAAGGTGCCCCCCCCTCCCCTCCCTCCTCCCCTCCCACCTCGCTTCAAGAGCATGCAGACCCTCACCCTCCCCACACTCCCCCCCGCCCAACCCACAAGGGAGGTGTTGGGAGGTAAAGCCCTGAAGGCTTGTACCCCCCCCTCCTACCTCTTAACCCCTCAGAGCTGCTTAGCCCATTGTCACTACAATCTGCCACCATCGCCTTGGTGCCGTGTGTCCCCTCTCTCTCTCCTCTTTCTCTCTCCTTCTTTCTCTCTCTTCCTTCGTCTTTTCATCTCCCTTTGGCACCCGATAATCGATGAACTTATTAACTGCTAATTATTCAAGCTGTGGATCGAGGATCCCTCCCCATCCCTCGGCAAAAATAAAGGGAACCTTTCCACTCTGTTCTGCCAAATGAAGTGGTTTATATTGCCCATTCATTTGGATTAAGTGCATTTAGGCTGCAGTGTTTGGGGATGTGAAGACTTTGTCAGATTGCTATCAGCGGCGTTTAACATTAATCCTCATTTTGTTCAGCCAGTTGATAGCACCCACTTAGTGGAAGCCCAGGAGATTTTTCATATTGAAATACACAGTTATTATTTGTTTTTCCCCTGTGATGTGTGTTTCTCTAAAAAGGTGTGTGTGTGTGTGTCTCTGTTCTGGTTTCTCAGGAGGTCCTTCAGACGATACCAAAGTTCTGCTTTCCCTTTGACGTGGAAAGGTACGATTCCTCTCCCTCTCTGCTTCCCCGTTTTTTCAGACACACACACACACACAAATAGCTTTCCTCTCACCTACAGAGACACGTATGCATTTGAAAAAGGAAATGAGATGATGTGTGTTTTGTGCATCACACAGTTGTGTTACGGTGAAATCATCATCATTCCTAGGCACAGTCACATGATGATTTACTAACTGTCAGAGTGCAATGATGAGTGTACTTGTTGGCGGGATTGCAAGTAGATCTCTAACCCTAACAAATCTGACATTCTACATCTTACCCCCTTAAAACAACACAGCTCTTTGGCAAAATATCCCCCAAAAAATGTAGATGGTGTGATGGCGAGGACACACGATAATAATGATGATAACGATAACAACAGGTTCCATTAAGGATGATGCCGATGAGGTCATCAGCGACCTGCCCACTTGATGTGTAGCTCACAGTAACATGTTTATAAGTGCATGTGTGTGAAAGACTCCCGAGACTAAGGAAGTGTTTGCTTCTGCATAATATATATCCGATCAGACCAGCAGCTCTCTGAAAAGTAGCGGCCTCTTTATTTTGAGGATGGAAAATGACATGTTAAAATTCCCATTGTAAAGACTGTGAGGGGAAGAGTGGAAGGGGGGTTGTACAGTCTTTTACTGAAGCTGAGCTGCTGCCATCTAGTGGTGTAGGGATGTCTAGAGATTCTCTGAAACATACCTTGGGGTTCGAAAAGCTTTTTACAGTTTTTCAACTGGAAATATGTGACATCAGATTTGGACCTTAACTGGAGATTTAGCTCATGGTGAGATTTTGTCTGAGAATGAGTTTCTGATCCAGCCAAACCAAACTGTGGTTTCACTATATAATATTTTAAATGTATATGATTTCATAGATTTACTGCACCCCATTGTACGTAGTTGATTGTTAAGTCGTTGTGTGGTTTTGGCCATTTGTGAGTGTGTGTCCCTTGTGTCCGGCCTCAGGGTTTCCCAGAATCAGGTGGGGCAGAATTTCACCTTTGTGCTGACGGACATCGACAGCAAACAGAGGTTTGGTTTCTGTCGACTCACTCAAGGCTGCCGGGTCTGCATATGTCTGCTCAGGTAACACACACACACACACACACACACACACACACACACACACACACACACACACACAGGCGCACACACACATTCACATGCTCACTAAATCTCGTTATGCTTTTTAATACTCCAAGGTACATATCTTTCTTTTGTATTCTTCGTTCAAAAACCTAATGAACTGAATCTTACTGCAGTCTTTAACACTGGGTATCACACACTTTGTAATTTTTTAAAAGTATAAACGTATCCAACTTCCATAAATTAAACAAATGTCAAAAGAGAGACAACTGGATGCGCTAAAAGTTATGCCGCACTTCACAAATCCAAACATATAAAAGTCAGCCTTTCACATTTCACTTTCTGAATCAGAATCAAGAGAATATGTGGAGAAAGACTTGTTCAAACACCAGTGTCTTTATTTACTAGTTCAAATAACCAAGATTTGGTCTGGTTTGCCCTTTTTCAAATTATCTGTGGATCAGTCTCAGAACTGTTTTTTATATATATATATATATATCTGCATTTATTTCTCAAGTGTGATGAAAAAAATTAATTTACCAGATCTTAGAAGTGAACACAGATTTTTTTTTTTAGACAGCATTTCCATTCATTCTCACACTTCACACTGAGCTGCACTATGCCAGAATAACAAATTTATATTCTCATCTGCCCACACAAATATGTTAGTGATGTGCCTATAATTATCCAAAAGTTTAGCCGTTTTTGATATTTCATAGGTGGATTTATCTTATCACAGCGTACATGAACGCGGGTACCAAACCCGGGAAAATAGCGTTTTCTTTGCATAATTACTTTCCAGGAAAGGCTATTATCATTTAATTCCTGTGTAATTGCATGTTGACACAATGTTTTTACAGATGTAATTACCTTAACATTACAAAGAAGGAGCGCTCCAGTGTTAATCTCAGTGGACAGGCTCGTGCACTTTAGAATAAACTTAGGAAAATGTACAAAATAAATCAATTTTTAATGAATGTGTTAAGCAGTTTAACAAACAACAAACTGGAAATGGAGCACAAAGCCTTTTTCTTTTTCTCTGTTGGTGTAAAGCAGCGCTCCTGTAAGTGCTGCTCTCGCCTCTGTATGTGTGTGTGTGTGTGTGTGTGTGTGTGTGTGTATTCTGGGTGTGTGTGGCTGTTGATGGACAGTCGTGGGTTTGTCGCTGCCCTGATGAGCTGCTGTGAAGAACAGTGTCCCTCCTCCCCACACCACCCACCCTTCTCGGCCAGCTTCCATGGCCTTTGTTTTTCTTTTCTCTCTCTCTCTCTCTCTCTCTCTCTCTCTCTCTCTCTCTCTCTCTCTCTCTCTCTCTTTCTCTTTCCCTCCCTCACTCTCTTTTCTCCTCGTTATTCGGCTACTGCCACAGTGCGACAGCAAAGACGCTTGGCCCATAATTATGCATGAAGCTTCACTGCCAATTAGCAGAGGTTCCCCTGTCCCTCTCGCTGAGTTAGACATGCTAATTCATTTGACATATGATGTATAAAATTCATTATGCATTTTGAGTAGTTTGCATGGCTTGCTTCATTTTTAATAAGACAACGTATAGAAAGTTTTTTTTTTTTTTTGTTAATTTAAAATTGTTTGTGTTCTCCCCAGTTACGTTTTTCTTTCTTTCTCTTTTTGTCCTGGTCTTTTTTTATTTAAATTTATTATATTATTTTATTAATTTTTGAAGATATTCTAAAGCATAAAAAACATTTTAGATATCTCATCAAAGAAATGTGAGAAATGTGTAAATTCCTGCGTTCCAGGTCCTTGGTCTAACATTTATTTTATTTATTTATTAGCCTATAAACTGTTTAATTCTGCCATATTAGTTGTGCAAGACAGTATTAAGGAAATGACAGCAAATTGCTTTTTCTTAAGATAAAATGATAACCAAAAAAAACAGGAAAAACCCCAGAGATAATGTAAGTTGTTTATCTTAAAGAATTATCATTTAAAATGTGTCTAGTTTATTTTTTCATTTAATCTATAATTTCCCCTGGATCTTGTAATTAAAACAGTTTGCGTCTGTGTGATTGTTGAAGTGCTGGGACCGTAAAATTGTCACCTCTGCTTACAGGAGGAAGTGCCTTAATGAGTAGGACAGTTTTATGTGGACAGCCCTTTGTAGTCTCGCTGCTGAAGCAGTGGCCGAGAGGGCCACGCTCCCCTCAGGCATATTCTCAACAAAACAAGAAAAGCTAATTTTAACTTGTTCTATTTTATACTGTTATACCCCCATCTTCTCTCAGTCTTTGTCTCTCACCTTTGACAGAATTTTTGTTGAGGGAAAAATGTGCATTTCCTGAGTTTTATTTAACGGCTGAGGCTTTAGGATACATTTTAGGAACTGCGTCGCTCCAGTTTGTGGTCACTTAACGGATCGCCGGAGGACACTTCCTTCCCTGTGCTTAACCCTTAACCCGAGAAAGTAAAGGTGTAATGAAATCTTCCACTGAGCCGTCTACAAAGTGTAAGATGACTTACGATTACAGGTGCCTGTGCATTAAAGGAGATTTAGGACTCATCTAAGGAACAGGAATAAGTGTCGTGCTTAGCACCCAACAGGTACTTTATGGCAGCAAAAAGTGCTCCAATATAAAGAGTTAATCAAACACCTTAACTACTGACGTGTGTAGATAAAATGTAGGAGTATGAGTATGAATAGTTTTATTTCACTCTAGATATATACAATCCTTGTGAAAACTAATTTTGAGAAGCTTATTTCAGCTGCGTTTGTGTCCATAATAGCATAATTGTGAGTTCCAAAGGCAGCTCTATGCCCCCGTCTTGTGTCAGATATTACCGTGCCGCTAGGTAGTCAGAGCCGGGGATGAAGAGCACGACGTACGGGCTGCGAGTGGACCGCAGATTAACTGGTTCATTTTTGGAGTACATGGCACTTTGAGAAGACATGTGTTTAAAATGGCAGGAGAGATTGCGGGGCCCCCACACACCGAGCTCTCCTGTGATGGATGCCTCTCTCTCTCTATCGGAGGATTTGCGAAGCACAAACAGATCTGAGCAATGAACTGTGATGAGTAGGAGTATCTCTCTAAGCTTTCCAAACTTTAACTTTGCATCAACAGAGAGAGCAGAGCAGAGCAAGGGCGGGGTGGGGATGGATAAGTAGAACAAAACAGTACATCTTTAAGTTATATTCATTCTATTGCATTTGAATAAAGCATGAAAACCCCATTACCTATGGAGGTGTTAGAAGAATATTGATAATTTGTGGTTGGCTGCCTTCTCCGGCGATCATGCGTTTTCCTCTAAAACAAAGGATTTACAGCACCTTGGTGTAGGAGTGTAATGACTGTGAGATCTGTGAGGCCTGACGGCTGCTCTGACAGCGAGAGTCCTATTTACATCCCCTTCAACTGTGAAAAATGAAGGATTAATGTCCAGATGCCTGGCTTCTTAAACCCACATACAGGAGGCAGATAATACAGAGGCTTTGTTCTCCCCCTCAGTCATTATATCACACTGAACTTTTTGTGTAATTGCTAAATGTAAACTGACCCCATATGCAGATATATAGGCAGAAATAGGTCTTGACGTTGATATCCGGTCAGCATGTGAATTAACATACGCGTGTTTGATTCAGGCTCTCCTGCGAATGTGACCTGATTGCGGTAAATCTTCACACAGACGTCAAAATACTGGCATGCTAAGAGGCTGATTGTTTCAGGCTAATGGTCACTCAGCCCCTCTGATTGGTGCGCTTGGCTGCACTTCTCCGGGAACCTGGCCTGTCATTGGCCCCTTGCGGATTTAGCGATATGAAAATTTGCATTAGGTTCACTTTATTGTTTTTCTTGTTGTCTGTTAATTCCAGTCTACAGAGCAGCCAGTGACCCATGCCCTGGAAACTCCTCAGTCTCCAGCCAACTGCCTGAGCAGGACTCCACTGCCTTATAAACTCACACACAATCGAAGCATCACTCTTACCAATTTATTATTTATTGTAACTAAGAAACTGCAGATTTAAGCTCTTTGTTTGCTCTTTAATTTAAATGAAATTATTGTCTTAATGACTTCTATTCAACAGCGAATTCACTTATTAACATTAAGAAACACTCTTAGTGAGCAAATGTACTTTTGATTGATTTGCTCATTTTGGCCACTCATTTATTTTTCAACCCTGAGTTCAGACAAGTTAATGAAGCATTAATGGGAGTTTCTGTTTATATCATCGCCCTTATCTAGAATCATTATTCATGCAGTGTTCAAAACTGCATGTTAAAAACCTCAAACTAGATACAAATTCAATACATTGATAGGACACCGTGTTTTTTTTTATTATTATTGATTGCATAACATTAATGAACTGAGCCCTCTTTTATGCCAAAAAAAAAAAAAAAAAGGTTGGCCATCTTCCACCTAGAAAGCAAGTTGGCCAAGAATATGTCAACTTTGTAAAGAAAGCCATGCTGCAGATGCTTTTAGCTTATGGTGGGTGTACTCCGTGATTAGCTTTAACACAAACACCGCAGTATAAATTATTTTGAGCTTGTTAATGAATTTATTTATTTTACATTAATTGCATAAGGCAAATTTTTTTTTAATATGCGAAGGGCATAAGAAGAAGAGGCACAGAGAGGGGCAGGAGGAGGAGGGGGAGGCAGGAGGCATCTTGGGCTGCATTTTTGTTAAGCCTGTGCATCTGTGAGCAGCATGCTTGTAAACCTTACCATCCCTCCGCATCACATGAAAGCTATTTTTTTTTGTTAAAGAATCTCAAATCCATTGTTTGTCTGTTTTTTTCCTCCTACCCTCCCTTCTTATTGGCTTAAAGGGCAGACATGACAGGAATCCTTAGCATGCGGTGGGCCTCGGTACCATGAATGTCGTAATACGGGCTAGATAGCATTTACTTTTTTTCCAGTGTAGCATTGACTCTGTGCTTTAGAGTAGCTGGGAATCCATTATCAATGACCTGTGTGCATTTGATCCTTAAGCAATAGCCAGTACATACACACAGTAATATAGCAAGGCTATACATTATAAACTCAGTGCTGTTTACATATTTACTGTCCAGCAGATGGGGGAATTATTTATAGACATAGTGATGACTGAATCTCTCTACATTTATGCTGAAGCACATCCTGTTTGTTTATTGTAGAAGATGATAAACTGAATTTGTCATTAATACATTTGTCACTCTCTTGCTCTTGCAGTTATCTACCATGGTTTGAAATCTACTACAAGCTGCTAAACACTCTGGCAGACTACCTTACAAAACAACAGGTAATCATTATGTATTTCTAATTATATGTGGTGCAGTGTAAGTACATGGTAAAAATAAGACGTGGCGGTTTGATTTGACTGAGAAACAAGCACACAGTTTAGTGTTTTTGAAACTGTACTGTGGTTAAAGATATTTCCCTCCATTCTGTTCTTCTTCTTCTGCATGTTGTCTTTTGTGTGGAAGTTTTGTTCGCCGTCTCGGGCTCCACTTGGCTCCTGTTGTTAGCGGCAACAATGTTGACATTTCACAGACCAAACGCTGATCTGACACTGGAAGTTATTCCTGATGATTTACTGGAAAACAAATCGTTACGAACCCCCCACACACACACACACACACACACACACACACACACACACACAGACACAAACACACACACGTACGTACACACGAATGCTCGCACTTCACAAAAGTCTTTTCCCCTGACTATTCGCTGCATTGTACTAGCAAAGGGAGGGGAAATGTAAAATATGCAACAAACTGGGGAGATGTGCGGCGTCGAGCGCAGAGGGTGTAGGTGATGTTCCCATGTTTAGACTGAAGCGAGAAGACGAGGGAGGGAGGCAGAGCAAGGGAGAGACGCAGAGAGCTTTGGGACCGCTTTCAATTGTCATGTAGTCACTGCTTCTTCCAAGACCCTTAAAGAGCAATGATCAGGACGGAGAGGCTTGCTAAAGTAGACAATCACAAACGCATAAACATTCAACACATTTCTGTGATTGAGAGGCGGGATAGTCTAATATAGAGAGAGACAGACGAGTAGAATAGACCAGTTTGTGTGTGAGGAAGAGAGAGACAGAAAGATTGCTGGAAATCCTGGGTGACTGAAGTGTTAGTGTGCATGATTTGGTTTCTATTTACCCCGCTGTCCGTTCCAGGCGAGAGGGAGATGTTGACAGACGAGGGAAGACAGAAGAGCGATGAGGGTTTAAGGCGAGGGGTAAATGAACTGTTTCCCCAGGCCGTGTTGCTGACCATGCGTGTGAGCATTGAGCCTCTCATGACAGGAGGCTGTTCGATTGCACACACCCTAACGCCCCCGCCCTCCCACCCTTCTCCTTCTCTTACTGTATATTGCCGCCCATTCCTCTCGAGTTTCTGTTTCCTTCTGGCTCGCACATATATATATACTCACACGCATTTCCTCAAACAAGCAAGGGTTCGTAGCCAAACCAAAACAAAAGTTCTCTGAGAGGGCGAATAGAAATCTAAAACAAACAACAACCTCTGCGTTCGCTGTAGTTAGTTTAGTTTAAGTACAAGTTGCAAACTGTTTGTTCAGTTTCTCCTCAGCCAGAGGCCCGAGTGTAAATAGCAATCTTGTCGCAGGGCTCATAAATGCTGGAAAGAATAATCTCGGGGCCTGTTCTGTGGTCAAGCTAGCTCTCTCTGACGGCTTCTTAAAGCCCCTGTCTTTGGAGCGGGGGACCCCCGCTTAATTACTGACAGCCCCTCTTGGCCGTAAATCAACGCTGGCGGATAATAAGCGTCTGCAGCCCTACGCTCAGCCGTCTTTTAACCTCGCCATTGCTCGTTAAACATATGTCAGTCGGAAGTTTTTGGAGCCCTTCAGGCCTCGCTGCAGGATTGCCCTCTGGTCTGCAGCAGCGCCTGTCCCAGCACCGTTGTTAAGATTGACACATAACTCATGACATCAACAAAACAAGTAAATAAAATTCATGTGTCCTTATGTTTTTTTTTTTCCTTTTGTTGTTTGTTTCTCTCCCCCAGGAAAATGACTTGAATGACATGCTGAATTCTCTCTATGATCTGCCTGTGCCAAAGCCCTTCACGCCAGTCAACCTGAGTGTGGTAGGTATAGATCTCATATTCCCCCTTATCAGAGGCAAGACAGCTGAGAGTAGAGCTAGAAAGAGGGACAGGTAGGTTACTGTAGTAGTGTGTTGCATCAGGAAGGAGACTGCAGAAAAGAAGAGGTTGGCTGAAGAAAGTTAAAAGTAGAGCGAGAGACACTAAAGACAACATTTATAATAGAAGAAAAAGTGGAGACAAAAGGAGGAATAATGAGGAATAAAATGAAATTGACACAAAGACGAGAGGAGGAGACAGAGATGGCATAAAAACAGACAGAAAAAAATAGGGCAGACAGGCAAGAACGGGGAGAGATCGACAAAGCACAGAGGTTGAAATGGACGAGATAAATGAGGGAATGACAGAAAGCGGAGAGCAGGAGGAGGTTAAGAAACGCTAGGTAGGAACAGAGAGACACAGAGGGCCCAGGACTGACACTCTGTTTGGAAACAAGAAGTGGCGCTAACAGGTTTTTGTGTGATAAGCCCGGGCTGGACATGTTTAAACTCGAAGGGTCCTCTCACAACTCGTCATGTCTCCCGCTTATCAAACGGCTTAACGAGCCCGGGTCCCTCAAAGTCAGCCGGTGGTTGTGTTAACTCTGACACAATCTCTCCTTGTGCGTTCCCAGCTCCTACATAAAACACTCACTCTTAAACAGTTTTCGCTCCCGTAAGCCTGGCCTATATAAGTAGAATGTAATGATTTTCAGTGGGACTGCTAAACTCATAGTGTTTTGTTCACTAATGTCTTTATTTTTGAGTTGCTTAGACTCCACACCGTAATGGGATCAAAAGAATTTCAGTATTAGCCTTTGTCCTTGAGGACCTCCACTCCTTTTTTTGGACCAATTAAAAAAGAAACTCTGGGTCTTTTTCTGCGGCGTAGGTCTCAGAAGGATACGCATCTAATTACACAGATGAATTTACACCATAACAAGACTAATATGAGGTAATCAATACATCTATATGAAGGTTAACAAGGTCAGTAAAGATTCCTTGTGATTTTATTTTTTCTTTGTGTCAGTTTTTTCTATCAGCTGTATGTGTGAACAAAATCTTTTCATCTGCATCTCGGAGCTTCATTGGAAAAGAAGCCCCGGAGAACAGAGGTGATGGCTCCATGTCTCTTCTGGAGAAGCCACTAGTTTGATATTTAATTGATGAAGCAGAATTATTCCCTAAAAGAGTGTTTTTTGTTTTATCATGGCAGCCAAGAAGAAGGATCATTGTCCCCTTTCATGTATGAACCCTGTTTTGTTCTCTATCTCCCTCTCTCATTGTGCAAGAATGAGCAGTTGTATATTGCCACTGGGCAAGTACTGAGAGATCGGCGAAGCAAGGAGCCGGTGAGTGGAGGGGAATGAGTGAGCGGCAGAAACGGGAGGAGGGAAGGCTGCTATGAAATATGAAACCGCTGCTGTACTAATCGCATGGGAGCCGCGGCTTTCCAATTTGGCCAAATAAGCTGCGCTATCTTTTTAAATATAACAAAAACAAACTATCCTGGGCCTTGGTGTATGTTTCTTCTCCTCTGGAAAACAATCAAACTTTGTAAATGATTAATGCCATTCCACACTGCTATATTCTCTCTCTGAATATCAAAAGTTTTTTTTTCCCTCTTTATGTTTAAAGCAAAGGCAATTGTGCTCAAAAAATCTCCTTGATGCCCCTCCAGTTAACCCACTTTCAATGTTTTTATACAAACATGTCTTCGAAAGAAAAAGAA
This sequence comes from Sebastes umbrosus, assembly GCF_015220745.1. Taxonomy (NCBI): domain Eukaryota; kingdom Metazoa; phylum Chordata; class Actinopteri; order Perciformes; family Sebastidae; genus Sebastes; species Sebastes umbrosus. Next base: position 6,098,597 of record NC_051273.1, on the reverse strand, counting down.
AAATGCAGATAAGCAAGCAAACAGCCAATGAAAGCCTGGGTTGAGTTGAGGAGCATGGCTTGTGATTATCACAGTGCCATGAAATTGTAGACCAACGGGGAAACATTATTTAGCACACAGAACACAGGAAAAGAAAGACAGAGAGACTGTATGTATGGTTATTATGGGGGGGTTGTTCTGTGCCTCAAGTCCCTGATCTTTGATTACAATTTTATTTATTTAATTACTCTTTTATTTCATTTCAGTTATTCTATTATTAGGCTTCTTTTCAGTCAACTATGAATATGCTTCCCTTCCCGCACACAATATTGTTTATAAAGATGACAAAGGAGCAAAGATTTTAAAATCAACTTGCCTAGAAGTTGAGGGATTATAGGCGATGTAGCATTGAGCTCAATGTAAAAAGAAAATGGCAAAGCAGGTCAGGATTACAGCGGAAGCAGAATTCAGCTCATCTGTACCCTCATTGCATACCAGTGTAAGAGTGAGAGTTAATTAACAAGCTATGATAGGAGCAACAGTTATTCAAATGTGAATTTTTATGATCCACTGTCATCTTATAATGATTTTACAAAAACTAAGAAGTCCTACAAGTGCCACTGGAGTGTGAAAATGTGATCAGGAAAGAGCTCCAGATAAGTGAGCTTTACTGTGAAACATTTGACTTCATTCAAGTGTAAGTCATTTAAATGTATAAATTCAAATATACTTTCTCTTACAAGCATTTTTGTATCTATAACTATCTAGTGTATTTGTGTATTTTTTTAAAAGTCGGCAGCTAACCACTAATGCTAGCGGGGCCTCGTTCATTCCTATAAAAGTTGCTCAGTGGCACATGAAGCAAAAAAAGCTTGACTACTGAGTATAAAATTACCCGGATCATCCGGCGATTTACCGCATCCATTGGGCCCATAGAGCAGGTGCACTAGCGTTTCCTTTAACTCCGCCTCCCAGCCCTCGCTCCAGCCTCGGTCTGGGGCTCATTCACATGAACGGAGGAAGGAAGATAACTCTGGATTCAGCTATTAGTGCATTTTACAACTTTTAGGACCTAATGATTTAAATGAGGGCTATTTAAGTGTTCATACTGGGAAGTTAAGTTACGTCAAACAAAATATCTGCTGATTTACAGACGTCTCTTTCCCAATATAAGTCTATGGGAAAACATATTTTTTGGCCCAATGGCATCACTTGACGGACACGGAAGTTGTATTTCCACCGTTTGGCCATCATGTAAAGTTTTCTCCAAAGACATATAAATGATTAAAAAACGTTTATATGTGTAAAAACTTACATACAGTCCCTTTAACTTCTGTAGCTGCTACTGGAAACAGGAAACAGTAGAAGAGTGCCTCTGCTCAATTCTAACAGATTCTTTACTTAATGCAAAGACCTCTTTAACTGCAATGTCAAAAATTATGTTGTTTTTTTGTAGCTGTTGAGGTGTAATGGTAGCTGTGCAAAATATGCATGAAAATATGTCTGCAGTAATTTAAACATTTAAACAAATTCACTTGCCATAAAGAAGGGGGCGTAGGAGTTGCTTATGCTCAGATATGCTCAGTATTTTTTGTCCATAAAAACAAATCTCAAAAGGCAAAGCCTCGGGTGTTGGTTCCAGTTTAGTGTTTGTGTGCGCTGCATGTTCATCGCTTGACTACAGCAATGACCGTCCGCTGGGAATATGATGATTGTTTACTCATGATAATTGTTTTCACATTTTTCAGTCTAAATGCACTTAAGGGTGTGAAACATTTTAGTTTGTTTTACATTAAACATGTTCCAATGTTAAACACAGACAAAACGTAAGTGGTTATGTTCTGCCATTACTTTTTCTTCATTATTACAGTCTGTTAATGCTTTAACAACTTAAACACTGTCACTTAAGACTAATAATCATCATTGTTTTAACTGTTGGTAATTGGATTTTTAGCAATTGGTAGAAATTTGAAATTTCCCACTGCTGTTTAGGGGTCTAAGAAAATATTGATACACTTGAGTATCAACAATATTGTGTTTTGTGATACTGTGTCGATTCTCAAAAACACTATTGATTTCTAATTAACAGTTTTCATGCAAAGATTCATAGCAGACAGATTGCACAGTAGTGCTATGCTGTTGGATGCTACAGGGACTGTGATAAATGCAAATGCCGATCCCACTGTTCTGATTTTACTCAGATGTTATGCATATAGCAGAGTATTGTTTATACTATGACATTTTCCCTAAAATCAGATTAAAAAAATTGCAATATATGAATCGTAACCCCTGAATCACGATACATGCCGTATCGCCAGATTCTTGCCAATACACAGCCCTACTGCTTTATGGATATTTAATTTTGAGAAATTTCAGTGTCAGGCGCCAGAGCAATACAGACCAGCAGCACTTTATATAATGAAATGTGCTCACGGCTAAACACTAATTATCTGACATTGTTGAATCTGTTAGCTAAACAATGCTAATAATAGATAAGTGATGTCATGGGAGAGAGCATTGTTCAAACTGACACAGATTCAAGTCAAATTGTCACGACCCTGCTCGCCACAATAAGCTGATATTTTTCCATTGTTGTGGATTTTCTAAATTCCATAATTTACTGTCTGACTTCACTGTGACAGGTTTTCTCTCTTCTGCGTTCGCATGTCTCTATAATCAAAGACGTCTCTCTGTCTCGGTGGTGGTACTTTCGGTGGGGTTGCTGATTTTGAATGACTCCTCTTATGTTTGCATACTCTTAATCATGTTGTTTGTTATGTAATGTATTACTGTTAGGTTGTCTTCTGTTTAAGGCATTTATTCGTTCCTATTTATTCCTTTCAAAGCTCCTTTCAAAGTGCAGATTGTTTCCTAATCAGGCTGAGGTCGTGAATGCAATGCTGTTTTGCAACCAACTCTCAGGTGTAGGATGCCATTTTTCCTGCCACAAATCAAACAACTATTAGAGAAAACACTGACTGTGTAATAGCCTGACATTACTTGTTCGACAATTTGCATAACAAGCAAATAGTAATCACAACTTTAAACACTGTGAAGTCTTAGAAGAGGAAATCAATTTTAATGTTTTACTCTACTGTGCGAGTATGTACTGTAGACGCTAAAGCGGATTTAAGCGAAGACCTGCAACAGATGGTCGAGTGCAGGCCTTGAGAAACGCAGGTGTACTTCGGATACAGGAGAGTCAGTGTGTGAGAAACACAATAGTGTGTTTGAGTTGGTGCTTTGTCTACCTGTCTCCAAACAGCACCTCTCTCAGGCCCCTTTGATCTGAACACTGAACCTGCCCTGCTCTCCCAAAGTGAGACAGGCAGCCCTGTGATCCTCTAAACAACCTGTGTGTGTGGATGCACATGCGCCACACATGCACGCACTGTGTGTTGGTGCTCCGCGAGCCTTTTTAATGCTTAAATAAAGACTCAGTTTTCCACCGGAGACATCACCCCAGTCTGTGTCTACGGGGAGCTGAGCTGCTATTGAGCTTTCTCTGTTCTGTAGGCCTGATAAAAGCATTGCCACAGTTCAGACACCAGCTCAGCAATTCATATAGACAGAGCTGAGGATGAGCCATAAATCATAGAACAAAGTGAACGGCCTTCCCCCCCTCTCTTCCCCTCATTCTCTTCTGTGTGAGTGGTATGCTTCACTTGTGACCTTCCCTCTTCTTTCTCCTGCATGTTTGTGTGTTTTCACAGCACTCCTACTTCATCGCCCCGGATATCAATGGACTGCCAACTATCCCTGAGAGCGTAAGTATTCATGGAGGAAAGAAAAGAGACAAAAGGAGTTAAAGAGAGATGCCTCTCTTCTGGAAACATCTCTGCCTCTAATCGTTTTTAATCAGATACACTTGTCACCTTTTGAAATTATTGCATCATGCTCTTGTTTCAGTTTTTATCTCCCGTGGTGCTTGCTTGTACTTTTAATGTCGAAGTTCAGTGATTGCCGTTGGTATTAGAGGATTCAAAGTGAACACATGTTCTGTTTTTGATTATGTATTCAAATTGTAGCTCGAGCATTGAGCATCCCACGTCTTTATGACAAGGGACACCAGATGAAAACATCAATCATCTAACAAATTCAAGCATTGATTGATAGGTTATCTATTCTCCAAACGTGACTACATCAGATGGTTTAAATCTGTACTTCTCATTCCTTTATTTTTTACTGCAAAACAATATGTGCAAAGACGGAAGTCCAAGTCTTTTTACAGCCAGTACTCTGGTTCTCTCTTTATGGCACACTCACTGTCTGTAGCATTGACACTTCACTGTAAGCAAGGACAGTTTGTTACCTGCACATCCTTCTGCTCCTGTCTATCTCCAGAGGAACCTGACAGAGTACTTTGTGGCTGTGGACGTCAACAACATGCTCCAGCTCTACGCCAGTATGCTGCACGAACGGCGCATCATCATTACCTCAAGCAAGCTTAGCACTGTGAGTCCATCCCTTTCCCCGAGTCATTTCTCTCAGCTGCAGTCAGTTATCAGCTCTGTCAGGCACGAGGGGGAAATAGGTTAGAAAACAAACACTGCAACCGCTTGAAGGATGAGCTTCCTAAACATTTAGTTCATGTTGAGGTGAAGCTCTCAGTCATAAAAAGTTTAGCTTTGTGTTTTCATGTAATATGATGTAGGATTCTTGTCAGCTATCTCGCTTGCATCACAAAAAATGATCTCATAATAGGAGAAAATGTTGCTAATTTACAGTCATGAAGAGTCACAGTTGCTATTTTTAGCTTCTTATCAAATTCAGATACCGATTTGCCCTCTTAAAAAAAAAAAAGTATATAGCTCAAATATTGGGACCGTTTCTTAGATTGAACATGATTCTCTTCATCAATAATCCAGCAGGATATCAAACCCTAATTAGTACGATGAGAATATTTATCTGACATGGCTACGCTACTTGTACAGAGAGAGTTGAACTGATCTGTCTGCCCTCCCCACACCCCCCCTCTTTTCCCGGGCATCCTGCAGTTAGACAGCCGCACTATCACCGCGCTCTGACAAGCTGTGAAATCCACACTAAAGCTGGATTATATGTGACTGTTTGTCTTATAACTGCAACATATTAATGGCCAAAAAAAGCCCTAAATTATCCGTTATTGCGTGCCTTAACTCTCTCACATAATTTAAAGTCCCTTCTGTGTGAGGGAGGAAATCTCTCGGTGTCTTTCTTCCTCCCTGTGTTCCTCATTCCAGCCTCCCCCCCCCCGTGTTATCTGTGTGGCTGATGAAGCAGAGCCAAATGTTTATGACAGATGAGATGGGGAGAGGGAAGTGATGTCATCCAAGTCCTATCTGTATCTGTAGCGTAGCTGGTCCTGCCTTGGTATCTACAAGGCTGCAGAACAGCCGGAGGGGCCGGTGGGTGGTGATGGGTGCTGGAGGGAACGGTACCCAAGGTCTCCCATAGGAGCTATAATCAGAGAGAGCTGTACAAAATTACCCAGCCCTCAGAGAATATCACCTGTCTCCCCTCAGCTCCTCAGACCAGCGGCACTCCGCTCAGGGTCTACGCTGCACACTGTGCCGTGACACGAGGGTTACACGATGTAAATTATCAGACTCAAGGGTGAAGGTGTTTTTCTTTTGAGCAGGAAGAGAGGGGGTGGGGGTGATATTTGTCTGTGATTTATAGTTTTCTGCAGCTCTGAGACTAATCTCGGCTTGTTTTTTTTTTTTTAAATAAATTTATGCCGACAGGATTTTTTAAGAGCTTTCCACGTCAGACCTTTACCTCTGTAAACCTTTCATCCTCTGCAATCCTTCATCCACTCATCTGTCTATCCATCCATCTTCCTCGGGGAGAGAGGTGTTTTGGTTTGGTAGCGATATATGTCAGGCACTGTAGTACAAAGGTATTTTCACATCTCCGCTGGGATTACGAGCAGGCCTGATGTTATTACTGCTCCTGTGATGCGTTATTTCTGCTCTTGGGTAGAATGACCTCCTAGTTCAAGTGGAAATGGCTGCCATGATTCTGGAAGTGTATACGTACTTAACTGCACAAAAGCCCGGCTCATTATCCACACCACTGCCTTGTGATCAAATGTCTTAAAGGATGGGAAATATATAATTAACGTCAGAGTTTGTCAAAAAATGTTTGTTAAAGTGAGTGTTAGCAGTCGGCGGATGGACAGGTAGTATTTCTATAGTCTGCTTGCCACAGATAGAGGATGTATGAGAGAAGGTATTGTTAGTAACATCGTTAGTACCATCCAGCTGCTTTCCACCACCTCCGCCTGTCCAGCCTCTCAGCCAAGCAAAGAGAAACAGGGAATAGAAAGTGGAAAGAGACACACACACACACACACACACAGATATGCTGCATTTATTCTGCCTGCTCTAGGTGCTGCCTGTGTTAAAGCCCCCGGTGAACCCAGCGTGTCAGTCTGCCGGTACATGGCCGGCGCGTCTCGCAAGCAGCCAACAGCAAAGGAATAAATCATGATCTTACAACAATGCGTCAGTTGACTTATTGCTGTTTCGTGACCGGAGGTGAATGGTACCACTGTTTTAAAGGGCCGGTCGGCGGTGGCGCAGGGGCGGGAGCCAGCCGAGCGTGCAGCCTTGTCATAGGGCCGTATAATAGGGCTGCATCGGCCCTTCCTCTAACTAGTCAGCTGGGAGGACCCCACCACCATCGCCCCACCACCCTCCGCGTCTTTCATCTGCCGAGGCCCCCCAGCTCTCGAGCCCAGCCTCTGCCCCAGCCTATCGCCCAAACTCACACAGCCCGGGCCCCGGCACCGGCTGACAGCAGCCCTCTCATCAGCCTGTCAGGCCTATGCTAACAAGGAACTATCCATCCACCATGCCCTAGAGTGCCAGCTGTCTCTCTGTTTCCTGCCTCTTCCTCTGTTCTTCCTCTCCTCTCTTTCCCTGACTTCTCTACTTTCTCTCTATCTTAGTTATTCTTCCTCGCTGACATATTATTTTCTGTCCATCTGTCTCTCGCTTACACCGCTCTCTCTCTCTCTCTCTCTCCCTCTCTCCCTCTCTCTCTGACTTTGCCTCCCTCTTCCTGGGTGTCTTAATGCGTCTCTCTGTTGTTGGGCATCTGCAGAACATCGGGACATCCTTCCCCTCAATAGACTTATCTCAGCCCCGTGCCATGTGTCTGACTTGTGTGCCACTGCGAATGTGTAAGTGCACATGTGTGGGTGTTTGTGTCTCTTTTGCATGCATCTGTTTGTGTGTCTGTGTGGCGCTCACAGGTGTTTGTACCTTATGTCTTGTGTCTTTCCGTGAGAGAAGTCAGTGACTGTGTGTGCATGTGCGGGAGGGCCGGCGTTAGCTGTTACCCGTGTCGTCCTGCGTGCCCTCTTCTCTCTCTCCCCGTGCCACCTACTTGTTTGTGGCACACCTGCGTTGTGCCGGGCCTGACACCGGCGTTTGTCAACAGAGGGAGAAGCAGGGTGCGGGTAATTGGCGACTTACTCTGTGCAGGGGAGGGGGAGAGGGAAAGGCCAACACAGCGATAAACCAACAGGAGAAATGAGGGAGAGGTAGCAGTGGACAGAAGGCAGCAGGATGAGAGGAGGGAAACAGAATAAGAAATGAAGAGCTGGGATGGAAATGAGGCTGGGAAAGGAGAGGAGAGGATTGAATTTGGATAGTGCGTAGGGACAGAGTTGGAAGGAAAGGCTAGTGGAGGGGAAATGAGTGTTTGAGGCTGGTGTGAAGAGGTCAAGAGCGACTGTTGATACCATTCCTCCTGTCAAATTGAATTACACTGCCTGCAGCAGCAGCTATTTGTCTCACACTGCGCTCTCGCTGTTATTTAACATGTGCGATGGGTTCCCTCATCTAAAAGTATGTAAGCAGAGGGAATGAGTGTGTGTTCTCATCTCCATTACTCTGCCGTTTAATATGAAAAATATGTGAAAGAGGTGCATCGAGGCCCCCGCGGTAGCAGTTTCTCCATGTTATGTCTGCGTTTCACTTCAACATGTCCAGCTGCTCAGGTAAAGAGGAATGGTGTGGGTGGAAACACACTGCTTACTGACAGTCTGCACAGCTCAGAGTTGCGGTGTTGAGAAGATCTGAGGTCCCCGGTGGGTTCAGCTCTTTAAGGAAACAGTTTGTCTGAATATGGTGATGTAGGAAAACGGAGAGCCGTCAGAGGAGTTGGGGTATCTGCCCACATGTAATTAACCATTTGTTAATTGTGTCAATCGATGTGTCATAATCAAGCGTCAACCTCCGGTGCTGAGAAATGAAGCCAACGTGGAAGTGACAAGTTCTTTGAATAGCCACTCGAGGCTGGCTCCGAAAGCGAGTCAATCTCCTTTGACCCCCATGTTAAAATGACTTTACAGCAGAAATAAACATGTTTACAGTCTGGTACAAAAAAACGGTTTTGGTCTCTATAACTAATTTTCCTGTATGGGGATGGATTTTTATACAACTCACCCATTTAAATTATATTAAGGCTTAAAGTTTGGCATACTTGAGGGCGTGGCCACTTTGAGTGACAAGTGGGTGTCACACCAGGTCTCTAGCTGTTAGCTGTCTGCTCTGCTGCGTCACCCGGCCTCCGCTCCACCGACGATCCACCACTTTGCCCATATTTGGATTAGCCGGAGATTAGCCGAGACTGTGTCGTCACTGCCATGGCCGGACCCACCCACTTTGAGCTTCACAACGGCCCTTCAGAAACCTCTTGGTGACGTCATGGAGACTACATCCGTATTTTATACATGGTCATAATACAGCTTGCAGAAAAAACAAACATATTAGCCGTATCCCTATTCCATAGTAGTACATAGGGTTCAAAAGTGACAGAGTTCAGTGTCTCAAACAAGTGTGCATAAAAAAACAGTGCTGTTGATGGACATTATTGTCCCACAATGCATTGCATAAAAGGAAATGGGGGAGCTGCTCGCAGCTGGAAAGTATTAAAAGCAATTGTAGATGGTGGTAAAACAGCTTTGTGAACACGGCAGAAAACAGAAAATAACTACTAAAACTTTGAAAAACAGTTTAATGTCTATTTGTGAAGTTTAATTGGTAGTGACATTCCAAAGTCCCAGTTTGATTGACACATTGTTTCATTTCCTGTTTGTATAAAATTATTTTTTTGTATACTAACTGCAAAAATAGTATGCTGAGACTTTCAGTAGTACTTACTGTATACTATTAGTATGTCGTATGGAATGGGACAGACTCACACTCAGACCCCATTATTGACCTCTTAGCTTAGGTTTATTGCTACTTCAAAGTTGAAATGCAAATTGTATCTCTTTACTTCTCTCTTTCTTCTTCCCCCACTTTTCTCCTCCTCCTCCTCTCCATCTCTTTATGTCTCTCTTTTACTGTCTCTCCTTCCTTTAGTCCCGTTGAATGGATCTTGGAAAACCAGTGTTAGCGTGGACACTTTCTGTCTCGGCTACAGCGCACTGAAAAAGCTCTCAGGGCAGAACCAAAGACCTTGACTGCTTTTTGAAGCAGGCTGTCGCTGTATAATCGGTTAGCTTCTCTCAGAGGAAGGGGGAACACACACACACACACACACACACACACACACACACACACACACACACACACGCACAGTGTAAGAGGCAGGCAGCCCCTCATTACCGGGCAGAGCCCTGGTCCCTGAGGACTGGACCCAGCACCTAATCCTGTATTTGTTCTTGGGGACTGTATCTGTGATTCTCCATTGAATGGAATATTAAGCACCCAGGTCTTTTGTGGAGCGTGTAAGCCATTTGGCTCCACTCATCTATTATTTATCAGCCTGGCAAATATTTTATCAGCCTTAGCCTCTCATGACCCACTCTCATGTGAAGCCCCCCCTCCTCTAAATGAAGAAAAAAAAAAAGAGGTTTCTCTTTTTTCCAATTTATCTTCCTTTTACTTTTTGCCTCGTTCGTTCTAAAACCTGAACAAGGACACAGGGCTTTGTATTAGGCTGAATTAGAGAAGCAAATATGTGAACTATTCCTCTGGAGTTCCCTCCAACTGCCTTATCTCAGGCACACTGCCACCTCCATCGCTTTGGAGATAGCGAATAAAAGAAAACATATCTGGATTTGCTTTATAAATCATTATCTTAGTTTCAATAACCCCTCCCCTCTCGGCCAACTCCCCCAAGCCAGCCACCCAGCCTGAGAAGAAGAGAAGCAAAGAGAGAGAGAGACTCCTGTTTTCCCTTTCAACCTGAGAGTAAATCATGCCAGTTGGGGGGCTCACCTTGAGGCCTGGTGGAGATAATTGGAGTTGGTTAGCGAGGTGTTCTGTGCCATTACCTCCTGGTACCAGCGAATGGCTGGGGCTTGTCTCGCACTCCCAGAGGAGGAATACACTCGCCTGTTGGCGCTCTGCTCAGTGTGTGCGCGTGTACGTATGTGTGTATGTATATCCACCGCCGGATCGCTGACCTCCCTTCATCACAATTTAATGGCCCCTTACCGTCCTCGCTTTGGAAAAGGGGAGAAGGGTTGCGATGGTTTTGATAGTAGCTCTTCCACCAAGTGCCTCACTTTCAGACATTAATATTCATAGCATTGATTTATTTTCAGAATTAGCAAAAAAAACAAACTGTTTGCCGGGGAATTAATCCTGACAGGAGTGTGGCATTGTTGTGTTTTATTTGAAGACGGCAGGCAGCGGAAATATGCATATGCAGATACACAGAGCAAGACACCAATTAAATGTTGATTAAGTCCTAACTATTGTGGGACCGGGTGTGTGAGAGAAATGCACGGAGACAATAAAAAAAAGATCATGGCTTTTTTTTTTTTTTTCTAGCCGATGTGAAAAATGAATGCAGTTAAAAACAAACATGCATGGAGGGAGGACACACACGAACACACACACTTTTTGTTTGAGGCTTTTCAGATGTCCGGTCTTGATGTTTGGATTCAGAGGGTGGGGCAGTCTTTCTCTTCCTCTGGCAGCGGTGGTTTTCAGTCGCCAAGCTCGCCCGCTTTTGGCCGGTCAATTGTGACACTGTGTGTGTCAGCGAGCACGAGGTCTCCTGGTAGTTGTGCGTATGTGTGTGTGATAGTGTGATAGTGTGTGTCCGCTTCACACATTGACTGTGAAGCTGCAGCAGTGTAACGGCGGCTGCTGCTCCGGGGTCCCGGCGGTATTGGCCTAGCCCGCAGTCTCTCTTGGCTAACTCATGTTTCATTCTTTGGCAATTTGCCCTAATGAAGTCCCGCAGGAGCCCCTCAGACCTCTGTTCTCTTTCCATATTTAATCATGTTATTTTAATCTGGGGGATGAGCTAACGCCTCTTTCCCCTGCCGTGTCTGTGTGTCTCTGTGTGTGTGTTGCAGGTCATTACTATAGCTGGGTTTTCATGAGATGGGATGTCAAGAGGGGGGTGCCGGTTTTAAGACAATGGGAGACTTTAATTTTATGTGTAATGTTGGTTTGACAACGTAGAGAGCTCCTTTGAAAAAGAATGCCATCTTCATGTGATTGCTTCTCATTATTTGTTAAAAAAAAAAGGAGCTTATTTTCTCTTTAATTTCTTGGTCAGAGTGGTCGGGGTAATTTTGATTTTTATGGTTACTGTCAGCACTGTTTTGGGCTCCTTTTGTTGTTTTTGTGCAGGTCACAGCACAATTCTCACTTTGACATTGAATTGAAAAGCAGTTAATTATGAACACTGGGCTTGTATTTGCTCTCTGTTCAAACCAGGTTAGAATCTGTGCTTTGATTTATTTTTTTATTAAAATGTGCAATAGTGGCGATGTTATTGCAGCGATGACCCGCCACAAATGAATCAATATGGAGGACACATTGTTCTCTGTGTGTAAAGCATGTGTTGCCTTTCTTCATGTCAGTACTTTTTCTTTTCACCTCCTCATCAGTCTGTCTCTCCTCTGCTTTGTTTCTGTCATGACTTTAAGACAAGGCTCCTATCAACTGGTTGATCTCCAGCTTTCAGTTTCCTCCTCCAACAATAGCTTGCAGGTCGTGTTCATCACAACAGCACCAGACATGTCGGTGCATCACGTTCTTTTGTTTGTGAGCAAGATTAAAGGCTAACTCAATGAAATCAAACACATCAACACAAAGCATCACCACAGCAACAACCTCGATCAGACTTCTAGATTTTTTTTTTTTAAAAACTGGATATTAACAGGATGTTGTTTAGAAGGAAATAGAGCTGTGGTTCTTCTGCTATAGACTTTGGCAGTGTAGAAACTTAGTTGAATAAGTTGTAGAAATGTATTGGAAAGAAAAGAAGACAAGAAATATATTTAGCTCAAAGATATTTTTACTGTTTTTTAACTTTTCTTTGGCAATTCTTTAGACTGAAATCACACAAACCTTCAGTTAAAATCTTGAAACTACCAGTAAACATAGAGCATAGCAAGTGTATTTCCTTTTCTTAGTTTTTGTGTTGCCTTGGAAAGTCGTGTTGAGTTTGTTCTTTGCTTCTTTCTCTCTCTGTGTAGTTAACTGCATGTGTCCATGGTGCGGCTGCTCTGCTCTTTCCTATGTACTGGCAGCACATCTTCATCCCTGTGCTGCCCCCGCATCTTCTGGACTACTGCTGGTAAGGCTGACCACCTCTGAAACACACACATATACACCAACACCGTCAGGATCATCATAATACGTGTTTACACCCCCACCTTTTCACGCCTTCCAACACATGCACGCTCACACACACACCTGACACATAGACACACACACTGTGCCATGTGCGCTGGTCATGCATCGAGCTCTGCTGCTAAAACCTCGGTGTAAAAGTGCAGACACGCCTGTTCACACGTTCTCCGAGTCGTTCTCACGATTCCACTCGGCGGTGCGCCTTCTCCCGTGTGGCCCCTCGACATGACGAACGACCCGGATCACCTTGCTCCATATTTCATGCCAGCGCTAGCGCCACGCTCTCATCATCTTCGCCCTCTCAGGGGTTCATTACCACCCGTCCAGCTCAAATCCAACAAATCTGAATGGGCTTGATTGACTGAACCGAGAGCAGAAGAAACGGCTCATCTACAAACGTACATGTGTTCATATCGACTTCAGATATGTACATATATATATAAAAAAGCAGTGGAAAAAGTCAGCTTATGTAAAAGAAGCTGTTTTTCATCGAATCAGTTTGGATAGTGCGTACTGTACAGTGCTTCACCATAAGGGACACGTCAGCTTCAAAAAGCTCTTCATCACTGACAGTAAAATGTGATTTTCAACACTCTGTGAAGACTCATCATTATCTGATTTAATCATAGGGGTATCCTCCATCCATGCTCTGACGAGATAACTAAATTATATTAGATGCTGTGTGTGTGTGTGTGTGTGTGTGTGTGTGTGTGTGTGTGTGTGTGCATGTATTTGTGTAAATGTTAAAAGTCAGTATATTCGTGAAACGGAGAAGACGGCGGCTAAAGAGTTCAGAGCTACAGGCCTGCTGTTTGTTTTGCTGTTGCTGTAAGTTGATTACAAGCCTGCGGTTCTGAATCATTCTGGCCAGGAACACACTGACCCAAAGCTCTCCGATTATTGCCTCCTCTGTAAACCTCATCATAAAAATGGTTTCTATTATTTGACTGTTTTTGTTGATTTTATTCGTCTTGGTGGATGGGAAGCGTACACTATGATTCAGCTTTTCCTTGCCACTAACTTTTCAATATGAAGATAAATATCACATAAAACAACAAGTATGACAAGATAATAACGGTGCAAAGCTTGTTGTTTTTAGGGTAAAATAAAAACATTTGACACTACAACCCTTTAGTTTTCTAGGATATGATGCAAGTCTGTCTGTGCTTTCTGAATTTACCATTTTGTTAGAAGAAATGTCCTGCAAAAGCATTTATTGTTTATATTATTTTTATCATTATAATAGATAATGGTAGTAATAAGAGTTGTAGCATTAGTATTCTCAGTATTTCTCTGTAATGTCTTTCCAGGTAAATTAATTCTTACTGAAGTTTTAGACCAAAAATTACAAAACCTTTTTGAATCATATTTTAACTTTTAAAGCAACAAGTGAATGAGTGAAAATCGAAAATACTCAGAGTCAGAATGAAGGAGAAACTTGTTTGTTGTTTTTACCTGGTAATTATATTTATTTTTTAAAAGCCAGTCCAGTAGCACCAGATCAATTTGCCTGCCCGGCTACACACATCAGTTAATCTAATTGTTTTGAGAGTCATGGGGGTTCTTGGGAAAAAAATGTTGAAGTGTGATTTGTAGTCGGCGGCTGTGCCCCACATGTGATATGATTGGGTTAAAGCTCAACATATGGATGATAATTGGTTTTGCTGCGATTGTGTTATCTCATGTAAAGTTAGTTAGTTTCAATGCATCCAGTGCACATCTGTTGCATTACAGTAGTTCACATCATTTCTAGCAGCTAATAAAAAAAATTTTACTTTTAAAATAGTCTTGGCATTTATTCTTATTTTTTATCATTCAGTATATTTGGTGTAATCACTAATTGTTTTTAATTTTATTTTTCAAATTAGTGAAAAAGTTAAAATAATCACAAGTTATATTACAACCAGATTGTATCTTCAGATTGCTAAAAAGATAACCGCATACTGTTTACAAAATATAATAATACAGATAGAAGCACCCAATCTTCACCTGGAAGAGGCTGAGATTTATGTTAGTTTATGGCTTTATAAATAACTAAAGATTAACACCCTTAACATTAAGCTTTTTACTTTTTCAGATGAGTGTGTGAAATGTGCTGTGCTACTGTAGCCTCCATAAATATTTCTTTACTGCCTGTACCCATCTGATATTGATATTTCTCACAGCTTTGTTTTCCTCTCTCCATCCACAGTGCCCCCATGCCATACTTTGTGGGAGTTCATCTTAGTCTGCTGGAGGTACGTTAGTTAATCTCTGGATATGTGTACATACTGTATATGCATATAATTGTACATCATTGTACAGTATGTGCATATTTATACATGCTGCTGCAAATTGATGTATATATGTGAAAACTCTGTTCTGTACATGTTATGTTAAATGTAGATGTTTCCTAATTTGCTTCAAATATATTTTATGAATTTTAGGGGATTTTCTTAAAAAGAACAACCAAAAAACATTTAGGGATGATGCTGTAAATGTATTAGTTTTCCCTCTCTGTATTGTAGATATGGTCAGTGGTCTAATGCTGCGCCTCATTTGTTGAATTGTTTTCTTAATTTTGGTATAAAATATTTGAAATTTCAGTTAGGCAATTTTTGGCATCTTCCAACACATTGAATCAAAGAAATTGACAGAATGTTTTTTCCTCTTTATCTCCCTGTCTTCTTGCTTGTGTGCATTCTCATAACCAGAAGTACAAAAGACAGAGAGAGAAAGGCAGAAAAAGCATCTGCGAACAAAGAGCTTTTCTACTTCATTGTTAAACCCTGTGTGTTGGTTGGGGGGCAAGCCGTCACCGGCGCTGCTGTTGTGTGTGAATGCATGTTGCACGCACGCGCACATTTGCACTTGTGTGTAAGTGTTGGTACGTAAGTGTTTGTGTGTGTGTGTGTGTGTGTGTGTGTGTGTAATTGTGCAAATGCATACGTTGTAATGCACATATGTGTGTGTGTGATATTTGTCTGACAGTTGCAGCAGTGGCAGTATTTATCACACTCTGCATCCGTGACAGACCCCCTTTCCGCCACTACATAATTAGTCCAGATCAGCATGTGAGCCTCCACTGCACAGGCTGTCACAAAAGTGACAAACTAGAAATTCACACACTATGCTGCCTCTCCCCCCCCCTCTACACACACACCTGCCTCCTGCATCCTGCGCCACACTGAAATAATAGTTGAATTTGTCGCCATCAGAATGCACACAGCACAGCACAGCATCACCGCGTTGTTGTTGATGCATGAGGTTTCGATGCTGTGTGGAAAATGTTTGCGCAATGCAATTGTTTCCTCTCAGTGCCATTCTTCATTTTGTGAGCATGTGTGTGTCTTTACAGTAAAGATGTCCTAATATATTTTTTTTCCTACGTGCCATATTTCATCGTTAATCGTAAAGGAGTGTGATGACAGTGTGGTTTTAAATGTGACCGCTGTGCTTTTTTTCCTTCCTGGGGCTTCAGTAGAGAAATGACTTTGTCTGCTAGGAAACACACCTAGGCCACACTTTTTCAACTACATTTCATAATTTGATAATTAACCAAACTATATTTCTCAGGCTCTTTGTTATTTAAAATATGTAAAACATAAATGATTCTACCGATTTTCAATAGTAAATACAATTAATGGCTAAAAACAAATAGGTTCACTTTGAGAAATAAGGCTTCAGTTCCATTATGCAGAAACAGAAAATATTTTTTAAATTGTTGAAATTATAAGAACTTCTAAATGCAAAGTTAGACATGTTGTTATAATATTTACAGTTGGAAATGTATTCCATATTGTGAGATGGTGATCAGAGTTGTTTTAAATTACTGTGCTGCTGATAACACTGGGCATTTCCTCCTTTTAGAGAGTACGCAGCCGATCACTGGAGGATGTGGTCATTCTGAACGTGGACACCAACACCCTGGAGAGCCCCTTTGATGACCTCCACAACCTGCCCAGTGACGTGGTGAGACACACACACACACACACACACACACACACACACACACACACACACACACACACACCTTCCAGAGCTTCTCAACCTTTATTGTCTCAACACACATGACACACAGAAGGTTCGTTTCTTCCTATTTCACATCGAGTCTCGCGCCCACGTGCACAAAGAGAAACATACACAGACAAACACACACATACACATGCAGAAACTTGTCAAAGTGCGGCTCTGTCCCCTCCCCACATCATTAATGACTGCAGTACTGGCTCCTCAGATTGTGGCTGTCTAAAGTAAACTCCCGTCGCGTCGTATGACGCTTGAAGGCGAACAGCATTCCCCGACCATCAGAGGCTTGTGGGGAAAATGTGCAACTCCCTTCCCTTCATCTCCATCCATTCTAATCATTATTTCACAAAGTCTTGCATTTCTGCCTGCCCACTGGCACGTTTCTGAGAGCGGGAGATAGGAGGAGGGGACGAGGCAGAGAAGAGAAGAGAAAAGGCAGAGATGGGTGATTTTCTAGGGGGAGAGAGTGGGAAGAAGGGGGCCAATTACCAGTGTGGGCAGTGAAGCCACCTGCCAGTGCGGCGTCTCTTTAATTAATGGAGCACTGACGCCGGTCAGTGCTACAGGAAGCATCGCCACGGCGTCGGGGTCACTCACACATTTACACACATTCTCACACACACACATGGAGAACAACACACGTGCTTGTCTTCCCCGCCTTTGTCGGAGTAGGAATCTGTTTGTTTAGCTGCTTTTTTCCCGGGTTTATGTATTAAAGCTGCTCTGTGAGGCCCCGCTGAGGCTGCGGACGCACCATTACCCACACTGCTAACAGTATATTCTCAGGTTCCACCGCCTACCGGACTCCTGCCTTGCCCGCCATATATAATTCAATCCACTGCCCCACAGACTCCAGACCTTGTCACACACTCCCACACTTCTCTGGTTCTCCTGATTTAGCACCGCTCAGCCTACTACGACTGCTATAGCGTGCATTAATGCCTCCTTACAACCAGCAATGATGCCATCTTTTCCCTACATTTTATACAATTTCCTGCCTACTTTTTAGCCTTCCTGCCTTACTGCTTGGCTGCTCGAATTTCATGACACCTGTCTGCCTCCTTGTCTCTCTCTCTCAGAGTACTTACCGCCAGCCTGGACGTTTCTTGCACCCGCTGTTTGCTTCTCCTGCTTCTTTGCCTGTGTGCCTCCTTCTTCTTCTCACTTCCTGCCTGCCTGCTTGCTTTTCTGCACCCAGGGACTCGAGCCCTAAATTAAATTGCAAACTGAGTTTGTCATGAAAAGGAGTCGGGGCTTTTGAAAAGCGACAGAAGCAGAGAGAAAAGCCTTTGTCTTTGCCGTGTGATAAATTAAGTGGCAGGCTCAGAGCCTTTTCGCTTTGATCCCCTACTCACCATTTTTCTTTACTAATGACAGAACATAGCCCGCATATCATGTCAAATTACACCACCTGAAACGGAAAACCTCACTGGTATTAATATATTTATTGCAACAAATTGTTGTTGTTTTTATTCCGATTCTCTTTTTTCCCCCCCGTCTCCTCTCATCTTTTCACCGGGGCTAGTAGATTAATAAGGAAGCGAGCAGGTACTAATTGAGTGGAATTCCAGGTCTCTTGTTAGTTTGCTTGTTAGTGATGAGGACACGTCACATGGCATTTGATGTTTGTGTTTACACACGAGGAGATGTTCGAGGCATTGTGCGGTTTGTCAAACAGAGGCCTGAAATTTTGATTAATGCTGAACGACTCTCTGCCTGGGCTGAGCCGCCGCGTGTCGTTTCTGAGCTATTAAAACACTCTTCATGTCTCTCTAATTCTCACTGTAACGCTGGCTGCTTAACACTCAGGCTTTATTCAGCGTGAAACCGAGGCCCTGAGACCTATGAAGTAATGATTATTCTCCCTTTTAAAAGCCCAGCATCACTTTGTGTGAATATATAAAGCATGAAATGGATTAAAAAGGTAAAGGCCACAGGCAGTTTTTGTGCGTCTTTTAAGTCTAACTAAGAGTGAAAACAAAAGCGCTCTGATGTTGATTTAAGCAAACCTTTAGAGATCCGTCTAATTACGGCGACGCAGGCTGTGAGCACATGTGGACTCTATTACGCGGCCCGGCTGACCAGTGGCCGTGCTTTTAGCAGGTTCAGAGTTCACAGTTGTCCTGAATTAGCCGAACCCTTTCAGACAGGACCCCTACACCGACTCCACTAGTGCCCGCCCCTTAATGGTCTTTCCTTGCAACTTCACACATAATATTTAAGATTTATTGACTATTACAAACGCTACCATGCCAGTAGCGGTTCCGTTTAGCAGAAAAAGGAAAGATCTGAATAACAGAGTAATTGGTAACGGGTCAAAAAAGGATGCAACAGTCTTTTCGAGAAATAAATTAGAAACATCGTATGAATCAAAGGTTCAGCATTAATGTACTTTTGTCCTGGATTTGTCTTTTTAAATGCATGGGGTATGTTTCAACAGTGGCAATAAATTAATCACATCAATCTATTTATTTTTCCATTTTCTTTGTATTTATTGAAAGTCATTTTTAAACATTTCTTATTTTAACAAGTATATTTTTGGTAGCTTTGTATAAAAAATAATGCAGATCAAGGAACTTTTTTGTTGCTTTATTTGAGTTTGTGCTTTTTTGTTATTTCGGATAAACATTGTGATATTATTTTTTATTTATTTATTTTACATAGTGTATTTTTAGCAGGATTTTGCATATTTTAAGACTGCCTGAGTTGAACAGAAAGTTTCAATAGTTTTTACACATTAATAAATCATATTAATCTCAGAGAGACTGTGCTCATGTCAGTAAAATCAATGTGTTGACAAGCACACTGAAAAGAAATATTCAATAAAAAAAGCTTCTTTTTTTTCCCCCCTGTAAGATCAAGGTATTTTTGTTTCTCTTTCTGAGATCCACAGTTCCTCTTCCTCACAGAGATTGCGCTGATAAAGTTATAATTGGCTTTTTGGTTGGTGGAGCTGTTTACCGCGCTAGTCATTAAAAGTATCCAAGAATAGCGAATTAGGAGTCTGTTAATTCTGAAAACAAACAGCGTGTGACTGAATCAGATTTTCATTTGATCCCGGCAATTGATCTCAAACCAATGACGGAAGAATTTTTTTTTTCATGTATTATTCTTTCTGTGCCACACATTCAAGGTGAGGTGCTACAATGCAGCTTACATCTTTATTTTCAGATGCTCCCTCTCACATCACAGCCTAATTCCTTCTATTCTCCTCCTCCTCTGCCTCGCGCTACTTTGCTGACACCGTGTACCCATACATTCCTAGCCCTCGTACATTTGATCATTTGTATTCCCAATCAAGGGGGGAATTTACAGCGTACACTCCTACTTCCTGTATTTCAAGCCTGCATTTGGAGGTTTACAAATGAATGAGGGGGTTGAGGTTGTGTCTGCGCGCCTCTCCTGAGATCACCTGGCACACTTAATCAAACATCGCGGCTTTAATTTGGTGTTTCAGTTTCCGATGCTCCCAGAAAACAACATCTACATCATCATCTACTGCAGCCGACAGCAGGCAAACAGACACACACACACACACACACACACACACACACACAGAGACACCTACACATTGTCGGCCAGGAGCGTTCATCAATGACATTCAGATCTAGTTCACGAGTAAACTTTTGCTACTCACAGGTTTTTGGTATGTCCACCAGATTCCCCCATTTTCAGTTTACAGCTTTCATTTTCACTAGTGTCTTCCCAGTATAGAGGAGCCACCCACAGTAAAGCCCCTCTCATGCTGTACTAACTACATGTTAGCTCAGTGCTGGGAACGTGGTTGCTCCACCTCGGTTACTTTACTTTACCAGAACCAGTCTCAGCATCTACAACACATAATAACAAGCTCCAAAGTACTTGTTGTTGTTGCTGTTGGGTGTAGACTAACTGCAAACGTCGAGATCTGTTCATTTGAAAGCTTATTTTACAGGTTACGATTGTTTTAGATGGCGCTGCTGAACTGTGCGTACACTCTCTCTCTCTCTCTCTCACTCTCTCTCTGCAGTGTTACAGCCCCTCATTTACTCATGTGGAGTTTAAAAAGCAGCACTTCATTTTCACATACTCGTTCTGCCGGCGGTTCGCTCCGGATTAGGAGTCAAAAAGAGAGAGCAGCATCACCCACTGCGTTAGTTATTGAAGTGAGAGATGACATTTAGCTGTAGTTAATTATGTATGCAAAACTCAGCCGCTCAGCTGCTATGAGAGGTCAGCTTGACAAAGTAACCCCACACCGGGGAGAGTCTCATGGCAATGAGATAGCCCTATTAAAACACACACACTGAGGGTCTTTTTTCTCCCCTTGCTTTCTCACTCTTTTTTTTATTTCGCTTGACTAATGTATTGTATTGCATGTACTTAACAGCAGAACAACATACTGAATAACTAAGAATTATATGTCTCACTACATGCCTTAATAGTGCTATTTTAGTCTCCCTGTTTTTATATATTTATTTGCTAATTTAATAATATTTGCTATCGTACCAAAGACAAGAAGATAGTGATCGTATGCGGTTGGTTATGAGAGATTGTAGTTAACTCCACCCCATTAACTAAAGTAATATCCCCATTATTGTGCGATTTACCGTAAGACTGAAAATAGAGGTTAATTTAAAAATAAATAAATCATAAAATACCTTTGTTTAAAATTGAACGAAAGAATGAATTTCATAGATCGCAAGTTACACTGTGCACATGCATGTGTGAGAGTATTTGCCGGTTCTCCGTGTGTCTTTGTTCAGATTTGTGTGTGTGTGTGTGTGCGTGTGTGTGTGTGTACAGTTCAGACTGCAGCACATCAAAAGAAAGTGGGAGATTTTCATAACTATTTTTTTTCTTTGTAGTTCTTTAATTGCGTCCCCATGGCTTTCTTTCCCTGGACAGAATCTTAAACAAAACATTCTTTTTTTGTGAGAAGAAAACCCAACTTTTTTATTTATTTATTTATTTAACAACAGACAAGTGTCAGGGTCGTTATTCAGGAGGGTTTTTTTAAGCTCTAGTGAAAATTTAGAGGGAAATTCTAAACATATATTCAGAGTTTTTTGAGCAACTTATTTTTTTTTTTTTCATTTACCTTTTTTTTTTTTCATTTATTCAATAGTAAAAATAATATTGTCAGCCAGGCTCTTCCCTTTTGTCATGTTTTGTTTTCTGCTTTTGTTGTTAACTAGAAGTGGAAGTAAATGATATGTCCAGTAGTTAATTAACAGCATAGACCAGGTTTCATGCTCTGTGTGGTTTCACTGATTATATAAGCACTTTTTATAGAAATTAGGGATGCACCGACCCAACTTTTTCAGTCCCGATACGGATGCTGATAGCGTTACCTGGGCTTTGGGTATCGGCTGTAACCAAGTACCGATCTGATACCAGTGTTTAATTAATAAGCTGTATGCCTCACTGAGTGACTGAGATCATTCTTTTATGTGTAAGGCAACATCAGGCTTGACTTAAACGTTGCTTTCCTAACTTTGTAAAACAAAATGTAACAAATAAATGTATACATATATATGAATTTACTGAAGTATTTATTGTTAAATTAATAAATCGTACACCAGAAATTTGGTAAAAAATCGCAATTCAGGTGTAAACCTTTTTAATGCAGCAAGAAATTAGTCAAAACTAAAACAGGTATTAATATTCCAGTATATAATGTATATAGTATATAAACATAGAATTGAAAGTTGAGTTTTAGAATAGAGCAGTAGTAGCTGTAGGCTACTTCATCTCTAACAAAGGCAGTGAGACGCGTTTGTGTTTTTGTTAAGTTCGCCATCAGAATTATTTTTTGTATTTTGATATTGTGTGGGCGTTAATGTAATATATATACAGTACCTGTGTAGAGCTGCAACGATTAATCGATTAGTTGTCAACTATTAAATTAATTGCCAACTATTTTGATAATCGATTAATCGGTTTGAGTAATTCTTTTAAGAAAAAAAAGTCTAAATTCTTTGATTCCAGCTTCTTAAATGTGAATGTTTTCTGGTTTCTTTACTCCTCTATGACAGTAAACTGAATATCTTTGAGTTGTGGACAAAACATTTGAGGATGTCATCTTGGTCTTTCGGAAAAACTGATTGACATTTTCACCATTTTCTGCCATTTTATAGACCAAACAACTAATCGAGAAAATAATTGACAGATTAATCGACAATGAAAATAAATTAATTGCAGCCTGCGTATTCTTTATTCACATGCATGTAGGATACAGGTGAGGGTCCCGGGATGATACCACTGTAGGCTCCGAATGTACACATGCATGGCCTCACACACACATTCACCCAGATGCCTGGTGTCACCTACATCGGTATCATCCCGTACAGTCAGGCAGGGATCATCGCTGCACCTGCTAATTACCATCTCCAGCTGGAGAGTTAAATGGAGATCTGTTCTATGTCTGACCTTTGACCCTGTGCTCTTTATGTGACGCACTTCAAGCCCTGTTTGGGGCTGGCTGGGCTGGGCCTTAATGAGGCCCCATGTCTGCCCTCTGTGGGCTGTGCGCCTCGGATGCCCCACTTTCATCCCCGACCATCTTCCCTTGATGTAAATTGAAAAGATCACAGCTATGGGGAGAAGACCTGTACTGGAAAGGCCTCTCTGCATAGATTATGAATATCATAACTCAACAGTTTTTTTTTTTCTCCGTCTCTCCCCCAACCACCCACTCCCCTCTCTCCTCCTGCCACCCCTTCCCTGTACAATACTACAGTTCTAATTGGACCCAATGGGGGACTCTCTGCCTTTGATCTCATCACCGCCACTGTGACTTTACACTAAAAAATGTCACTGCCAAATAGGGTTATCACCTGTAGAGCCTGGCCTTCCTCTGATGCCTGTACGCATCTCGTTAGCTTCACTCAAACTGTAGAAGTTAATTAGTTTGACAGAGCCATTACCGTAGAGGCATACCTGATGATTGTGGCGTAGGCGCCATATTCAATATCCAATTACTAAACATACATTTAGTTTTTTTGTGTCGGATATGTGAAGGAGCGCTTCAAAAGCGATATTCTGCTATTTGTCATGCACTTCTACTATATTTGTACAACTTAATTAATTACCACATGTGAATAAAGAAGAATATTTTCCATCGTACTCGTGAATAAATGTGAAACTTTGAACTTATCACTTTATCACCCATTTTTCTCTTGGTAAGAAAACACATGTGATTGTGTCCCCACCTCATTAAAAAGTGTTTGCCACTGCAGTGCTCTCACCCGTTCAAAGCCGCTGTACAGAACTATGTGTGCAGAGTAAACTCCGCTGCTATCCCGTCTTCTCTGACAGTCTTTGGGGTATGCCTCCCCCACTTAGACTGACATTGTGTTCGCTTTGATTCCCCCCCCCCACACCCCTGAAAAAAAGATAGTTTAATGATTTGCGAGGATGAAAAAAAAATCAGCGAAAACGCACATAAACATGAAATATTAATTCCAGAAAGGGCTTTACATAAACATAAAAGCATTTAGCACAATGAGTGAATATGGAGATGACACTTGTTAATTTAACCGTGATAAACTTCCTGTTTGATGCCTGGGAGCATTTGCAATGGCAGCGCGGGGACGTTGTGGAGAGTGAGAAAGCCCAGGGGAGAGGGATCCACGCTGTTCGTTTTGTCTTTGTCCCAGTTTAAGACTGCCACTCTCTCTGTCTCTCCTCCTCGCTCAGCCTCTGTTCCTTTCTGCCTGTCCTCTGTATGAGCTGTGCTAACACTTTGCTTCTCCTCCCTGAAGTTTTCCAGATAGGCTAATTGCAGACACCAGACCACGATATCCCTCCAACGCTGCAGCTACACAGCGTGATATAGTTGGCCACCTCTGATTGAAATAGACCTGATCAAAATTGTATCGCACTACAGAAGAACTGGGTAATTTTAATGGTAGACACAACCTCACATTTTCCTCCTGCTTTCATCTCTTCTTCCTTTTTCTTCCTGCCCACAAATACAATTTTTAACCAATGGCAGCATTACTACAGACTAATAATATTCACGTATAGAATTAGTTGTAAATGTTCTATGCTGCTTCACAGAGGTGGACAATTAACACATGAATATCTGACACACCATCTGAGTACACACCACAAAATGTTGCACTGTATTAAAGCTGAAGTAGACGAGATGGAGCAAATATGATTAAAAAAAATTTGTTTTATAAAACGGTCATTATATGCTGTATATGAAACAGGTAACCTGAAAAATGTGCCTCAGTGCCTTCTGGGTCTCCTAACGGCATCTGCAAGATTTCACAGACCGGAGGAAAACATATTATATTTATATTATGTTTCTGATGGGGAATTGTCGCCAAAGCCACTAGACTCCATTGGTCTGTGATTCATTGGTGAATCCAAACTAACCAAAGTCACACAATAACACAAACTAACTAACCGATTGAGGCATCAGTAGACCAGCAAACCCCGTGTTCTGCAAGGTAAAATTACTGGGGGTTTTTTTCAAAGAAGTCTGGTGGCTTTGGCGACAATTCGCCATCAGAAACAAAGACTGTCTCATGGCAAAGTAAACCGGCGAAAATATTCTGAATTTACCGTATTCTTAAACTGATATTGATTTTTTTAGTTGGGCCTTTCTTTTAGGTGGTTGGTCCACAATAGTACATTGCTTTGCTTTGCGTGCCAACCGCCAATCTTCCCTTTTGTAGTGCTCATGAGCAAAACACCACATCCTTACCAGTCACAGGCTCATTTCTATAGGCATTGATTGTAGCATGTTAGCATATTATATGATGGTATAGAATATAAGATAAAACAATGCAAAGTTATTCAAGAAGATCCACAATGAATCTGTTTCTCACTAATTGAAGTTGAAGGTTAAACGTATAGGTTTTCCTTTTCAAATCGTGATCCAAGCGCATATTGCTGCTAACAGCCCACACCAAACTGCATTACAGTAATCTAGACCTCCTGTGCAACCCAATCAAACGTTGTGCTTTTGTGCTCCGCTGGCACAGCCCACACAGAGAGCAGCAGTCCCTCGCTATCTCTGCCTCCTCCTCCTCCTCCTCCTCGCTCTGCCACCACACAGTCAGACTACTGCTGAGCAGGTGAGGAGAGCCTCTTGACAACTTCCTTCCCAGACTCCCCAGGGCCCGGTGGCCAGGGTGAATCTTTTGTCATCCTAAAACAAGCTCGGGCCTGCTGCTCCTCCACTCTCGCCTGGAGTCTTGGAGACAGAGCCAGGAGAGGGGAAAATAATTAAAGACATTTTATGTCAAGAGTCCCTTTCTGGAGAGAGTTCGGGAGAGCCAACAGGGGAGGGGAAAACATGGGGACTGGAAAGAAAAGAGTAGAAGAGTAAGAAATGGAAGGAGAGGCGAAAAAGCAAGAAGGTGATGGGGAGGAGAGCGGGGGTGGTAGCGTGGAAAGAGAGGGCGAGAGAGGAAGAGCAAAGACGCGAGTTTCCATTTCCTCTTCGCTGTCCCCTCCCTCTCGCAGCCCCCCGTCCTCCGCTCAATTAGCAAAGCAGCAGGTGCTCTCAGCAGCACAACAGATAAGCTCGGAGGAAAGGCTGAAGCTTTTCTTTTCTTTCCTTTTTTGAGATGACCTGCAAATGTGATACTTCACACCCAGAATGGGCTAGCTGTTTCCTCCACCAATTTCAGAGGTGATAATTTAACTTTTTACCCCTCCATCTCTCCCTTTTTTCCGCCCTCCCACCTCTCTCTCTCTCTCCCTTTCCCTCACTTTCTGTCTCTCTCCTCCTCTCCCACATTCTCTCTTTATGTTTTCCACCAGGTGTCTTCTCTGAAAGGCAAGCTGAAGAAGCAGTCGACAGCGACGGGAAGTGGTGTGGCGAGGGCCTTCCTTAGAGCGCAGGCCGCTCTGTTTGGATCCTACCGAGATGCCCTCAGATATAAACCTGTAAGGATCCAGTGTCATTAATCTCTACCAGTCACCTTGTGTTATAGAATTGCTCTGTTATATATGCTTGTTTACCATCAGTGTGATACATACAACCAGTGTTTGAGCTAACCTTGTTTAAAGGGTAGTTTCACCCAAATTACGTACTTTCTCACTTTCCTCTTGTGGTATCTAGCAGAGGTGTCGACCCAAGTCACATCTCATGACTCGGATTCCAGTCACAAATTTGATGACTTTGGACTCGACACCAGTGACTCGTGACCTCACTTAGACTTTAGTGTTTTTACTTGCAAATATGTGATACCTTCCCCCAAGCTTAAAGATTAAAAAGAATATTATTTAAAAAGTGTGTACACGAAGACGATCAACTGCCCGGTACCGGCGGTAACTACGACAGCGTCAGAGATTTATTTACTTTTTTAGAGATTCTTTATTGATTTGTTTGGGAAGAGGATTTACTCGTGGGGAAATAACTGAACTGAACTGAACTGAATTTCTGATTCTAATTGCTGAAGTGGTGTTTTTTTGTTAAACTTAATTCCCCAGATCCATTTGGTTTAAACCGATCTGACAGCATTCAAGCAAGTTGCAGGAGAAAACAGCGAAGAACTAACGTTACGTTACTGAGCGCCAGCTGGCGCCAGTTACTCTGTTGTTAAAATGGCATTAGAGTGCATTATGACTTGTTTAGGACTCGAAACTCAAAGTTTAGGACTTGGGACTTGAGTGCAAAGACTTGAGACTTACTTGTGACTTGCAAAACAATGACTTGCTCCCACCTCTGGTATCTATCATTACAGAGAATTGTGGTTTTAATGATCCAAGTTGTGACATATCCATCCCCAAACAAGTGGAATTTTGTTTTTGGTTATTATGGCAAAATGTCCCCCTTACTCTGGATAATCACAGAAGACACTGCACAGTTTTTATAGAGACTATTCCCATTAATACGGTTAGGAACCCGAAAAAAATGGGCAGCAGAAAGCTCAGAGACATATCTTAAAATCCAAAACCAAAACTATCTGCATCTCAAGGTAGGTGAGAAAGAATATTTTCTTTTTCTAATTTGCGAACCGTACCCAAGTACACATGAACCGTACTTGAGAGACCATTTTTTCAAGTGGACCCGGGCCCAGATCGACAAACAGTGTATGGTACACAGTGTTCACACTAATCAAACAATCTGGACTTTGGGGTTAAGTGTACTCTGATCCGGGCCCTGGTCCCTGATATGAAAGCCTCCTTAAACTCATCAGACCTCGCTCTGTACTGGACAACAAACAAATACAGTATATCTATAACTACCATTTTTTCAACAATGATCATGCTCTGTTGGATTGCATATAAAAACAAAAACCCTTATTGATTATATATTGAGTATAAAGGCCACAAATTGTATTTTCACTCTCAAGCAGAATGAAATATTCACAGACCATGGTAAAATATATTTAGTCTTCAGACTGTGTAGCAGGCGGTAGCGATCTCAGTTTGGGTGAGGCAAGTCAAATTTGACTGGAGTCTGGTTAGACTGGGGCAGTTTTGACTGAAGGTAAAAGGAGTGTTTTCAGCTGGAGCGCAGAGCTAAGGTGGGCCTGTCTGAGGCAGTGAAGTGTCAGAGGAGCTGAAAAGAGTCAGGACGCTCCCTTTGAAGATCCCTTTTAGCCACCTTTGGTGTTTTACTCTCCTTTACTAAGCCCCCCTAACATTTCTTTTCTGGATCTCTTCTGCTTATCAAGTCTGAGTCAGAGCAGAGCAAACTACAGCATGTCCTGTTTGTCAAATAGCGAAGCCTTTGTTCCTTTGGCTTTGAGATTAATTGGACTTTGTGGACTCCCGGAGTCAAGATGCTACATTATTGATGCTGTCTCTCTTTTCTCTGTATACAGACGGTATACGAACAAACTGCCTCCCCTCTGACACAAGCACCGAGACGCAGCGTATGTGTGTTAGTGTATGTGTGAGCACAACATACAGTCATTTCTCAGTTCACTCACGCTCACACCGTGTTTGCTTTTAGACAGGATCTGTATAAAAGCCGTGTCGTTAACATACATGCACACGTATAAGCACGCACAAACTGCACTGCATCTGTTTTCATGAAGATACTGATGATGCTCCCAGCGTTCTGATATTTGTGGAATAGCACTCTGCTAGTGATTGTTCTGAGCTGAACCGAGCGCCGTGGTTCACAGGCCCATATGCCTCGACAGAAGGAGGGGTGTGGATGTTTGGTTGGAGTCTTGCTGAGTTGTAAATGAAACAATACTGGGAAATGATAATGAGTTGAAAAGCAATCGGCTGATTAGAACAGCTTTTCTTAGGTCATCACTTTCAGCTCACGTCGATGCTCCCCCAGGTGCTTCTCACCAGCTCAGAACCTGAAATAGCAGTTCAAATTAGTTTTCACCACCATTGATGAAGCCGAGGCGGGTGGGTGGGTGGGTGGGTGCACATATTCCATCAGCGTGTGCTCGGTACTATTCAGGGGCAGAATTAGCCAAGTTCTACTCAAGTGGGCCTGTAACCAGTTCATGTCATCCAACCAGGTGTGAAAACTCTGAGTAGGGGAGGTCCGGACACACAAACAAAACGACAGATTCAATCCAACATGAAACATGGACCTGCAGAAAGACAAAATACAAATTAAACACAATAAGACAAACTTTTATCAGGATATAAAACAAGGTGTTTTGCAAAAAAATGTAAGCATGAAAAAGCTTGAACTACAATGATCATTTAATCTAAAGGATATTTGGAATTTCAGACTTAAATTAAAGAAGCTGTTCCTGGTCATTCAAATGAAATATAAATGAATAGTCTTGCAATAGAATAAAAATTAAAATAATAATAATAATAATGGTTGAATTAAAAAAAATACAATACATTAAATTAAAAATATATATATATATATTTAAACTATTATTATTATTATTATTATTTCTATTTTTTTAACTAAAAAAAAATAAGAAGAAATATCAATGAATACCAATACTCTTTTTAATTAGTAAGTCCACTTGGAGCAATGCTTACACGCTTACAAGGCTTATTAACATAACCTTTAATCATGATCTCATTAACAAACGATAATCACTTGACAATTACTGAAAATGGCTGCAGTACACTTTTGCCAATATCTACAATAAACACATAGACACACATCGATTTAGCAGCATCCACATACCCGTATCTTTTAAACTCTAAGACGGTAAATGATATTGTCATTTTCATAGATTTCCTGAAAGCTTACTGCGACTTCAGTTCCCCCTAGATCTGAACATTCATCCACAGAGAACTGCCCACTTGTTCTGGCACGTTGAGCACATCTGCTACATGATGACTTTCTTTTTTTGGTATAATTGTTTCTATGTAATGGCTTCCTTAATGCTTACAATCTCTTATATAACGTAAATGCATTTCATAGCTTGATGTCAGGCTAACTAAGGAAACATAGATAAACTTGTAGCTGTCTTCATAGATCGTCTTCTATTGCCAAATAATATGTCATTAATTCTTTCCACGTCTGTAAAGTAGGACTTCTGTTTTATTTTAGTGTTTTAAAATTAATTTTTTATAAACTCTGCGACAAGATGAGTATCACGCTCACATATATATTTTTTAAATACCATTAGGCACTGAATACATGTGTAATGTATTAAAGACGGGGTAGGCAGTGTATTTTTGGCGTTATTGGGCAAAGATTCCATGATAACCTTTCAGCATATTGTACTTCCAGTGGTACCCCAGGGTAGGCAGTTTTCTGGAAAAGGCAAAAAAAAAAAAAAAGCTGGAATTTGAAAATACAGCCCTCCACCTGCAGCTCCCCTCCCTGTCCTAAGCCCCTCCCACCAGATGCGCTCGTCTGGTCATGATTTCAAACAGCATCCTTCATACAGTACCTGTACGAGTAAGAATCATTCATTTCAAACATCACCCCAATCATCATTGTGATCCCGATGCCGTTATATAGCCGCAATTCTGTGGGAATTACCGTCCTACTTTCTTTGCAAACTTGTTGGCCCGTAAAGCCCTTTGAGATGACATACTGTGATTCGAGGCTACAATATAGGCCAATAGCCTTCTGCTAACCATAGCTGTGAGCAAGCCGTGAGCCTTTAGCTACAGATAGTAGAATGCTAAGCTATTTGCAACATTTTCTCTCCATCTCTAAAAGCTTCGCCGATATTGTCAGACTCTCTTTTTGATAGGTCTGTCTTCCTTTTTTTGGGTTGCTTTGCAGTGAAGGGAGTTGTTGCCAATGCTGGAATGGCAGCTTTTCTTGCAGGATGTTCCGCCATTGAATCACGCTTTCACCCAAGAGACGTGCGTGCGTCACCAGTCTCCCGTCGCAGGCTAGATTTTTTAATTCCTGACAACAGAGCCATGAGGAGGTGTAAAAGTCAGAACCCCTGAATTACAATACGCTGAAAGGTTATTATGGAATTTTTGCCCAATGATGCCAAAAATAAACTACCTACCCCATCTTTAACTTCAACATGACACACAAGTAGTGCTCACTCATCGCTCTGCATTTATTATAAAATCATCCTTCCTTTAATAAAGGCACTCAACCCTTACCTGTTTTAATAACATGTGTTAGAGTGATGTTGAGTTTATATTATGGAGGTACCACGTGTGAGTTTCATGCAGTTACAGTAGTGGCCCAGCCTCATGTTGTTTCTCTACATTAACTGTGTTTCCCTAAATCAACTTTATTGGCTACAAACAGTTAAGCCTTAGTTCTTTACACTTTAATTGGGAGTTGTCATAGTCTTTCTTGTGCTAGGCGACCTTGGTGACCTTCTTAAAATAGATCAAATCAATGTGTCTCTCTCTTCCTTTGGTCTAGTTGGAAGATTCCAGCAGCGTTAGCAGTTGGCGTTCGTTCGTTGCAGGCCTGTGTGAACCAGAGGATTTAGTTGGATGCTGATGTTTACACAGACCCGGTCTTAAAGTTGACTTTGGAAGTTTTTTCAGTAGCAGTTAGTTGTTAGTCTCAGCATGCTTTTCAGTTTTGTTAGCTGCGGTATGGTCCGAGGCTGTAGCAGCCAGATGGAGACTGCAAAGTTGATTAAACTACAACAAGCTACTTTACGAGAGAATACGCCTTAAAAACTTTTAGTGATGTAAGTGGAGCAGTATTCCTGTGATGTTATTTGGGCCACTGGTATCATCCGCCCATCCTCGAAAATGTAGTTAGTCTCCGGTGTTGTTAAGTTGTTTTTATGTGCCACACTGTGCTTGTAGCCAGGAACAGACAAAGCACATTGTTTTACACCAGAAGAATTTAGAGCATCATTGAAATATGTGAGAATTATGTTAATTATGAGAAAACATGAATTGGAAATGACTGCAGGGCTGCGTGTGATTGGCCTGCAGTGGTTCTGTTGTCATCCTCCATGTCTATAGCTCACAGGCCAACAGACATGATGTAAGGAATAGTAATAATGTGTTCATGTGTTCATGGGGAGTACTGGGGAGTTTACTGGGACACTGTCTTCTGGTCCGGGGGAGATCGTGTGCGCTCTTCCAGGGGAACTGTTTTAAAGGGCACTGACTGATCCTTCCTCTTTCCTTCCTGTCTCTCGTTTAAACTCATTTTCTGTTTTCAGGCCCACTTAGCTCACTAATGAAGAAATCAGTTGAAATACTCCTTGGTTTTCAGAAGACTTTTACAGTGCATAATGATAAGAGACATGATGTGATCATAGACAACATTGTTTAGTTTAAACCCCCTGCCTTTTTAAGGCACCGCACACATCTGCCGTCGTTTCCTGTGGCTCGTTTCTGAACTAAGTAAACGCTGTGAAAAACAGATTGGTACAAAGAAATTAATAAGTATTCATTTATTTAAATTTTTGACAATAATGTCTCTGTGGCCTCCTCAGGGGGAGCCGATCACATTCTGCGAGGAGAGCTTTGTGAACCATCGATCGAGCACCATGAGGAGCTTCCTGTCCATGGCAGCCAACCTGCAGCTCTTCAAACAGGTACAAACAGCTGTCTGTGTGTGTGTCAGTTTCTTTTAACCAGCATTGACTACTCTTTTATGTCATACTGTCACCAGTAAAATCTATCTGACTAGGGCTGGACGATAATTCAATATGATAATTTATCGTCTTTCAATGGAATCATGTCCTGATTAAATCATATATCGAGATATCGTGATACACAGTTACGTTGTCTATATTGATAATAAGAACATACTGACTAAAATGTCTCAGAAAATCTGATCAAACTCAGTTAAATTAAACTATTGACTTAATCTGATTACTCTGTATTTGTGTGCATGCATGTAAACATAGTCAGCGTATAGCTGGATATATTTATTAATTTTTTTTCTCTATAAGTTCACTTGAAACGGTTCTGTTCATTTTGCACTAAAGCTGTTAATTACATGAGAAAATATCCCGTGCTTTTCATTTGTCAAGTATTTAATTCACACAGGAGTACACGAAATCGGGCTTTACCCTGTGCTTATTGCATATATCATATTTCATATATGCTATATCGTGATATATATCATTATCGAGATATGAAATGACCTGTATTGAGATAGAAGATTTTAGCCATATCGCCCAGCCCTTCATCTGACCATAAAAATGTTATAATTCTGGACATCACATTTAACTCTATGCTTAAAACCAGAACCTTTACTCATCCTTAGATCATAATTGAGTAATCTGCTGTCACTAACATGGGTACATTGACAGATTGACACATCTCTGTCCTGTTAGCTACAGGCAAGCACCAAAAGAAAAAGATGTAGGTGGTAGGGTAGTGGTAGTGGTAGGTAATCTGTCAATTTATTTTTAAGCTGTTTATTTTTTTCAGCAGATTTTTTTTATTTAGAAGGGTGAAAGTATTCATTTCAACAGTTGTCTCTCAGCACCACTTGTGCTCAGCAAACTGTCAACCTGGTAAAGTTAGCATTTAGTATCTTGACAGTTCAGCTGTTGAAAGTGAGGAAAAGAGAGAGGCGTGGGGATTAGAGATGGTTATTGACCCTTAGAAAGTGTTTACTGTGGTTATCTCTCAACACACTAGTGTTATGATTTAATGTCTCCCTGGTGTACAAACAAAGCCACGATAAGTCAGGCCTGTTAAATGTATTTTACTGTACAAAACCATATCAAGGTCGTAATCTGTCTATAACATAAACCTGTAAAAGCAAAAAAATGTGGCCTGAAATTTCCCTTGGTCCACAGAAACTTGAATATCCACCACTAGTAGATACAGTATTATCAGCTCCACTGTGTTCATGTGTGTATGTATGTGCAGTGTATGTAGAGGGTGTGTGTGCGTGTGTGAGCAGGTATCCTTTATTCATGTGTGGTTACATGAGTTTCCCTTAAAATCACTCATGTATACTTAATATGTTTTCCCCCCAAATCCCTTCAGCAATACTAAACTTAGCCGAGGCAGACCCGAGTGGAGAGACACCTCTGGCTCCGGAGAAAAATTTCCTCTCACCCCTTGAATTTTTCTTTGCGCTCTCTGACCCGTGATAGTGGTGTGATTTACCCCCGAGAGTTACAGCACAGCGGCCCTCAATCAGCCTTTTGTTTCTCTGGACACTCTGCCCCGTCTATAATTTTCCCAGGCAGAGTAGATAGCGAGCAGCAGTTCAAAGCATCCTCCCGGGCTGGCTCCTGCCTCAGCGGTAGCATTGGGAAACAGACCCTTATCTCCTCCTCCTCCTCTTCGGCACGGGGGATGGGGTGAGCTTATCTCTTCCACTCCTCTTTCGACTAAAGTGAGAGAGGCCAGCGGTCCGCCCGAGCTCTGCTCTGGCCATGACCCACATCCGCTCGCAAACACGCAAACAATACTCAACTTGCGTGGCCACACGCATGCACACATTCATTTATACATACATAAGCACACACTCTGGGACTGGAGATGTTTTGATTTTTCCCAGTACTTCGACTCCTTGTTTTGTAATTGATTGTTTTTATACCAATGAGTAATTATATGTTAAGCCTTTTGTCCTATTGTGCACCAATAATCCAATATATCGGCTTCATAGTCAGTATAATGCACATTATTTATAGGCCTGAAAGTAAGACTGCTGTCTGATAGTACGCCCCCTAATTAAAAAAAAACAAAATAGTATTTGGCTACATACAGTGAGTAATAAACCTTGGCTGCTATGTATTTGTCATATATATATACATTATATATATTTATTACACGGCTTTGTTGAATACTCGATTCTGATTGGTCAATCACGACATTCTAGGGTCTGTTGTTTTTTTATAGCAGAGCGTTGCTATGTGTAACAGACCGTTGCTATGGATGATGTTGGACTTTTGCAGACTGTTTTTGTATATATGTATATATATATATGTATATGTATATATTTATATATATAAATATATGTATTTATATATATATATATACTGTGTATATACGGTATATATATATATATATACCGTATATACACAGTATATGTTGTATATATATATATATATATATACCGTATATAAATCCATAAATATTGCATTGCTGATATTACCATATAAGGATTAACTTTTTACAGTAGCCTACTTTAGCATATTAAAAATTATTTATTTCCTTATTTGAAATTAATATTATTATTTATGTTTGTTTGTTTTTTTGTTTATATTTTATATATTTTACCATTACCATTTAAGGATTAACTTTTTACAGTAGCATACTTCAGCACACTAAAACTTTTATTTAGTTCATTATTTTTGATTCCCTTATTCTCCAGCTCAAGGTAACAGTTTAGTGCTTTATTTCCCAATGGGATTGTTGACAGAAATTGAAGTGTAAACAAACAGGTCGGGTTGCTCAATTATCAAGCAACAAGCGTCGGTGCTAGACCAGACTGTAACAACATGTCTAATCCATTATATTCAATTATATACATCATCTATTGCCTTGCACACAATGGCCTTTAAAGTGTGGGATTTGTCACTGTCGCCTATATGCCAACAATAATGGGTCAACCTTGAACCAAATTCAAACCATATTTTTGGAATTGGTCGACCACAACACACATTACACTCACGCGGCGAAGCACACACGCATAATGTGGAGGTGTTACCTGAGTTTGAGGTGTTACCATTTCAGCAGGAAATTGCTTTTCTACAGGTGATTTTGTTTTTGTTCCTTGTAAAGCAGCTCTCTTTGCTTCACAAGTCATTTCGGTTTTATGGAGGGAACAGTGTGGAGTTGTTCATGCAAATTCAGCGAAACATTAGTAATACTTTTGGAGCTGAGTGGCCCGGTGGATAAAGAGACTATTGTGTGCTGTCATATGTCATTATAGGCCATCTTACTTTCAATAGCCCTGTGAAAATGTATTATTGTAACAAATGACTTACAGTAGGATGTTGCATAAGAATACTTTCTTAATAATGTTAATTGTGAGTGCATTTGAGTTGTGTGCTTAGTGGATTTTATCGTATGCCTCTTTGAAATATAGATACTAACACTAAAATAGATAAACACATCTCTTAAAATGTCACAGTTTCACCTTCTAACACACTTCTGTTCAGTTCCTGTCGGTCCACCAGCCCATCTCTGTTCAGAAAACAACAAGTGGGAGAAGTCCTCTGAAAGAATGCGGGGGGGAAAGCCTGTCGACATTAACCTGCTTCTTATCAACCACCCTCAGCTTCTACACACTCACACTGTCATTCATGTGTGTGTGTGTGTGTGTATTGTGCTAGCAGAGACTGATTCAATGAAGTCTCTTCCTCTTATTGACCAAACTAAGCCATACACAGTTTTATTGAGTCTGCTGGGGGACTTGCAGTCTGATAATTTACTGCCAGGAGCCTTCGTAGACAATGTGCGTCCCATCAATCAATAATCATCCGTCATTCTCTGTGTGTATGAATGCAACAGACCAGCCGTTTATCGAAAGAGGGAAAGGTGTGTCCTTGCAAAAGCAAATGATCTGATTTACAGTCTGATCGTGTAGTTGCTCCGTCCGCTCCATATCCATATCACAGCAGTAACAGTAAGCTGGAAAACTGCATTTTTATTATAACCAGTGATAGATAAAAGTAGCTGCCATCTCCATTAAGAATTTCTGATGGTTCCAACTTCTTTCTTGAAATACAAAATATTTTTTTTTTCTACAAGACATTGGCTTATTTGAAGTCTTGTTATGTGTGTCTCTGTGGCAGGTTTGAGAGTGATCAATTGGTTAAGAGATATCATGGCTTAATAGAAGTCTGTTTTGCTATTCCTATGTTTGATTGACATACTGTGCGTCGCAGCTAGGGCTGCACAATTAATCAAAACTGTAAATCGCAATATGGCCTAGGAGGTGCAATATTAGTTAAAGGTGAAATGTATGTCGAAATACCATTTTAAATTAAATAATGTCGAGCTGCAGAGATGTCCTGGCCTACACATCATATTCTACAGACTTAAGAAAACACCTTTGTTTGGTACAGATCGCCACAAAATCACACCATAATCATTTTAATGATTTGCAATAAAAAAATGTTATGCAATGAAACCTTGTACACAGAGTCTGATGCGTTTTATTATTCTATTAATTGCGAAAATTTGCAATACAAGACAAAACTGAATTAATTACATGGATGCAATGGATAGTGCAAATATAGTTCAAAATGGGGCTAATGAATGAATGGCATTAGCAAGAGGTATAGTTTAGCTGCATAGAGCACAGTCACTGCTGTCTAGTCCTTCCTACATCCTTTGTTTTGTAACCATCCCTGATTCCAAGCTGCCAATATCTGTCATAAAGCGCTTTGTGCTGGGAGACGACGTGAATGTTTATCATGCCATTTTGCAAGATGACGTTTGCACGGACGGTGGCCCTGATCGCAATTGCAATATCAGTCAAAATAATTTTTTCAAAAACATTCAGCCGTAGTCGCAGCGATCGTGGTTGCTCCTCCCTTGTGGCTATAATTATTTTGATTCCCACGCTCTAGTTTCTAGCAAAGATGGTGGCGTGCTGTAAACCCAAATCCAACCTTCAAAACCTCCCCTCAGAAACCTATGAGTGACATGATTTCCGATCTATCCCCAAGTTCCCACAGTTTATGGGCTAAAATTCCAGGTTGAAAAAAATCACATTTCCTTTAGGCTCTGCGTGTATCTCTCTGTAAATGAACCCCCGTAGAGTCCTAATCCCAACTTCTGGCTTCACAATTCCAGAGTTTAAATAAATCTAGACCACTGTGACCGACCCGCCAGTGAGTCAACATGCTGGTCGCCAGATGGAATAACTCTCCCGCTCTACGGTCTGCTACTACAACAGCAACAGGAAACAAGATGACATGTAGACATGAAGAGATGGAGCAGGATTCACATCCATGTGTAGAACACAGTGGTGGAAGAAATACTCAAATCCTTTACTTCAGTAAAAGTACTAATATCACACTGTAAAAATGCTCCATTACAAGTAAAAAGGAAACTTAAACTAAAGTATTTAAGTATTATCAAGAGAATGTACTTTAAGTATCAAAAGTAAAAGTACTCAATGCAAAATGTGACAGTTACAGTATATTGTTATATATCATATCTCTAGATTAATATTACCCATGCATTAATGTAAAAGCAGGATTTTACTGTTGTAGTTGGTTGAGGTGCAACTAATGATTCTTTTTATTATTGATTAATCTTCATCTTATTTTCTCAGTTAATCTATTGGTTGTTTGATTTGTGAAACTTGAAATGGAAATCAGAATTACCCACAGTGACACCTTCACACTGCCTGTTTTGTCCAATTATTGGACAAATAAATAAAACAAACAAACAACTATAATTTATTAAAATAATTACAAGGAAAATGCAGCATTTTGCATGAAAAATGACTTAAACGATAATCAGAGTAGTTTCTCAATAGATTTTCTGTCATCCGCTTATCGATTAATCAACTAATCGTTTCAGCTCTAATTGTATAAACTGTTGGATAGTTTAATCTCTAACAAAGCATCATACTTTATAAGATCTTCATATGTTTTGTATGTAAAATCTTTTGTTTATTTGTAAAGTAACTAGTATCTAAACCTGTCAGATAATTGTAATATCCTTTCAGCATATTGTAATTCAAGTGCTCTGAGAGAAAAGACTTCTACACCTCCTCATGGCTCTGTTTTCAGCCTTTAAAAAATCTAGCCCGTGACGGAAGACTTTGGCCAATCACAGGTAATTTCAGAGAGAGAGCGTTCCTATTGGCTGCTCAAATTGGCTGTGCTCCGGCTGGTGGGCGGTGCTTGGTATTGCTTTAACTGATCTCAACATGGCTGCCGGGTCACAAACTTTCTCATTTTACAGCTAAACAGTACGCTACAAGATGTTTCTGAAAACATCTGAGGCGAGAAATAGGCATTACAGTAACAGAATATTGTTTCATATTTGATCAGCGCTGCCTAGTCTGACCGTTTGATCAGAGTTTGTGAGTGATTGACAGCTGCTCTGAGACGGCAGGCTCCAGATCAGCTCTGATTGGTTGTTTTCCTCCAGTCTGTGAAATCTTGCAGATGCCATTAGGAGCACCG
Source organism: Sebastes umbrosus (assembly GCF_015220745.1). Taxonomy (NCBI): domain Eukaryota; kingdom Metazoa; phylum Chordata; class Actinopteri; order Perciformes; family Sebastidae; genus Sebastes; species Sebastes umbrosus. The sequence continues at coordinate 6,059,611 of NC_051273.1, read as the reverse complement.
GAGAACACAGAGGAATATGATTTTCTTTCAGATTACCTGTCTCAGGCACTACTGTCAGGATATAGTGACTGTTTTACAAAAATTGCTTTTTTTAAACATATTTGCTGCAATTCTACCCACTGCTGCTTTAAGTACAGTAGTTGAGTAAATGTACTGAGCTCCGTTCCACCACTATTTACACATGTAGGTTGGGTTAGTTTAATGTATTTAAGCAAAATTATTCAAATGTTAATGGAGTACATTTGGACTGGAGTACTTAAGTACTGAAGTGTGAATACTTTTTAAAAATGTATTTAAAAGTCTCTACTTTTTGTTTGACTAAAGCTGCTCCTGATGCGGTCCGATTCTAAAATGATTTTGTTTCTTTGAAATTATTTTTTCTTCTCTCTCAAAACAAAGAAAATGAGCCCTTGTGTTGTGTTCTTGTGTTTGTGCACGTGTGCATGAGCAAGTGTCGGTTTGTGTGTGTGTGTGTGTGTGTGGTGATCACAGTCTGCCATTGTTGAGTAATGTCCAATTAAGGCCCACAGTGAGGCAGGTAATCTGGCCGGGGTGTGTGGAGGAAGACGAGGGGGGAGATATTAAGTGGAGGCTTTGGCTAGGTGATGATTTGGGTTGATTATCTGCACTAATTGGGCCAGCCGAGTAGCGGAGCAGTGGTTGAAACCTGCAGCCTCACCTCTCATTAAAATGATCTAATGATGAGTCTCCGGCTCCTCTGACCAGAGGAGCGGGCGGCCGTGTCGGTCGCTAGTTAGCAGGCTGTCCCCGAGGACACACGCCCTAAAACAACCTACACTGTTGTTACACTTTGGACACAGAGGTGGGAGTAGGAGTGCTACAGTTAAGAAATCATCTGACAATATGTTGTTGTCAAGTATTAAAAAGAATAATGTGCCTTTTGTTGTTGTTCTTGAAAATGCAAAAGAGTGCTTAAAAAAGGTAGGAGGTGTTGATAGTTAATTAATGCAACCATCAGTGTTCCAAAGTGATTCAAATAGCTTTAAATCTAAATACTTTATATATACTAATTATTTTTGAATGTCACCATTACTGATTGTTACCTGCTTTTCCCTCCTACCTTTATACAAATAAACTCTGAAGATGTTCAAAAAGATGGATTTTAGTTTAAGATTGAACACAAAGATTTAATCAACATACACAAACTGGTAGAAAGTGTTTTTTTCAGGACTTCTGCAGACCTTGGCCGCACATCTTGAAAATTAAGAAAAGTACTGCAGCTGCTTGTTTTTTTTTTTACGCCAGAAACTTGCCAAGATTAGCCCAAGGATTTCACTGGAAAGTATTATTTCCACACAGTGATTTGCTGATATTATAAGCGATGGGACAGGAAACTAACAGCCACTTGGGGTCAATGTGGTTGGATTTAGCTAATAGGAAACAGTGCACCATATGTGTGACTGAGTGATCTACACTCACATCATTGTTTTAGAGATTTTCTTCATGTTCAGTATTTAGAAAGATGATATACAGTTAGATTTTTTTTCCCTGCAAAAACTACAATGCAACTGTCAGTCACATAACTGAGCGTGTAAACTGCTCGGAGGAGGCACCAGAGAGCTGATAATGATAAGAAACGTGTTAAAAACAATTTATTGACGTCATTTTGTTTCTCCTTCCCTTCTCATCCCTGCTTTTTATTCGGTCATGGCCTGTAAAAACTAGATATTTCTCATGCTTTAATGCCTAAAGAATGCTTTTATTGTGTTAATCACAAATGTTGAGGTGTGTGCGCTTGTACTTGTGTAACATATTTACGTGTGTCTGCGCTCATGAAATGTGTAGCTGTCTTGGCTGTTGGGTCACTATTTATGAGATGGAGTTTTATGCGCTCCATGTTACAAAGGGAGGAAATGAAACTTCCTCATGTCTCAGACGGTGTGCAGCATGTAGTCTGCCGCTCTAATCCCTCACCTGCTCCACATTACCAAATCCCTATTACCTGCAACCCACCTAATCTTGGGATGTAGTTTCTGTCAGGTAGGATTAATAACACCCCACTGTGGTGTGGCACTGAGTGTTTGAATCTGTGTGTATGTGTTTTGTATCTGTTTAAGTGTGTCCACTCCCCCCCCTCCACTCTTTAATAAGCACGTTGTAATTTATGGTTGCAGTTCATCGACGGACGGCTGGCTAAATTGAACGCAGGCCGTGGCTTCTCCGACGTGTTTGAAGAGGAGATCACAGAGGGGGGCTTCTGTGGAAGTGAGTAGTGCTAGACCTGTCTATCAATTAGTCACATTACAGTATATTTATTTGCCATATTTCATGCAGTAGGCTGTAGTTATTGTGATATAGTGAGATGTAAAAACAAAACAAGGGAGACATTTTTAAAGTTTTTAAAATGAAAAGAAAAGTCACTAAGAGCCTTTCACTGCCCAAATAAAATGTCTCGAAACTCTGAAACGCATTTCAGAAGCTGATTTCAGCTTTTGAAATGTGATTATTTTCTGGTTTCTTTACTGCTCTATGACAGTAAACTGAATATCTTTGAGTTGTGGACAAAACAAGACATTTGAGGACGTCACCTTGGGCTTTGGAAAACACTGATCGACATTTTATAGACCAAACAACTTATCTATTAATCAAGAAAATAATCAACAGATTAGTCGACAATGAAAATAATTGTTCGTGGCAGCCGTAATTATTTTTTGAGTCACGTATTAAGGCCGTTGTTCAATTTCTCATGAACACACCTGTGACCACATAAGGCACTTTAAATACTAATTTACTAATTAACTGTATTGTTTGGAAGAACATAATTGAATTGTTATGACTTGTTGTGACTCTTAGCCATTCATTCATCTTGACTGTCACCTTGCTGTAAAATAAATTAGGGAACTGATACAAAGGTTATTTGTAAATCTGATTGAATGTGACAAAAGAAGATTGACGAATGGATCACTAATGTTTTTGGCAGGATTGAGCTTTATTACATGTGGAGACTGCACGAGGCATCAGAAGTTTGAAATCCCACAGGAGCGCTCAGACAAATTATGATATCATTTTGATCACAACACTTCAGGTTTGAGTCATATTTACATGACAAAGAAAAAAAGGAAATGGCATCCAGATGTTGCAGCTAAACATCCATCATATTATTGGGCTTATGAATTCTGATCCGGAGCCAAACCCACACTGTCATCTGCAATTCTGCTCTCTAAACATATGAAAGCCCTGGACACCATAGAAACATCTAAAACAGTCCTCCATTCTGCCCTTTATATCCAGTTAATGATTTTACATTCAACAGTAATTATTATTGATTATATGACAAAAGGGACAGAAGAAGAAAACAAACATTAACCACATTACCTGATGCTGTTCCGGTCGCCAGGTTTTTTTCTACATTTCTCTAAATGCTCAATAATGTACGAGAGCTACGAGACTGTGTCACAGTGTAATATACATAGTTACCTTTGCTTTGCAGTGTTATAATGTTATGCTATCGAGTGCAAAATGATTAATTCATATTCTCTGTGTTTCATACATCCCTCCAGGTAATTCAAGGTCTTACCAGCAATGGATGCACACTGTGAAGGTATTCACAGAATGTCCTGCATATCATACCTAAATGCTTTTATCTATGTTTTTTTTTTTTTTTATGTTTCACTCATTTCATTCTGGAGTTATATTTAATTGAAAGTGTGATTGACACGACTCAGCGTTTGAAGTCCTGGTGTTGCATTTTGGAGTGAAGGGGGGCTGCCTGAATGTACAGATCCAGCTTGAGTGCAGTTTGGTGTGTGTGTGAAGCGGCGCGTGCAGCAGGACAGTGGAGACAGACAGACAGGGAGGGAGACAGAAGTGATTTGACGTGACAAGACGTCCTCCGACATGACATGTTGATCTGGCAGCAAACACAGGCGTTACTCCGCTGAACCGACCCAAGAACACAGATCTCTCCCTCCTTCTTCATCTCCTGTCTCTTTCCTCCTCTCCTTTTCTTCCCCTCTCTCTCCCTCTTTTCATCTCTGTCACAGCCCCCCCTCTGTCTCCCTCTCACTGAGTATCTCTCCCTCACCCTCCCTCTCTCCCCACGCCGTCAGCTAAGGCTGAATTAGTTCTCTAGAGTGCTCTTCAAAGGTTTGTTAAAGTTCACATTTCCTGACTGACAGGGATCTATAAGAGGGGCCTTCACCTCGGCCTCTCTCCTCCTCTCCCTCTGCCGACTTCTGAAACGCTGTCTGCCATTTACTCTGTTTAGCCGTTTAGCCGGCGCTTTGTGCTTACACTAAAGACCAAACAGAGGAAAAGAGCGAGGCGCCAACGGAGAGAGATGCAGCAACTCTGAGCGAGAGAAAAGAAGACAGGCACAGAGAGATATTGGGTGCCATAATGTCAGTCTGCAGAACTCAAAGTAGAAATCAATCAGTCCCTTCCATCGCTGTTTTAGGCTGCTTCTAAATAAAAACCTCCTGAATGCTTTGAACCGTGCCGTTTATCATGGCTCAGCGATGTGATACTTTGCCTGGTGTCACCATTTGTATACTGAAGTTGCATTGCAATACTATTTACAGCTGCACAGGGAGTTTTGGTTGCGTTTGATATTGAAAATGTGACTACTGTGGGAGTTGAATGATACGGTAGAAATACTAATCACATTGATAAGGATACTATACATCACAGTATGACAAATATATGCAAAAATCTAACTAAGCATATCCGCTTGCTCTGAGTCATTCATGTTGGAATTTGCTAAGATCATCACGTTATGATTGCATGCTGTGTGCATAATATGAATATTTAATATATTAAAGGAAATGTGAATGTGTGTATATGGGTGGAAACTCACCCAAAATGCCTCAAAATGACTTACTAATCGTTTTCTGTGTCTATTACAGAGAGGAGGAGCACTCATCAACACAGCTGTGACTAAAGTACGTTCTTCTGCAAAACGCTCAGATGAATGTAAAGTAGCTTAACCCATTTAGTCCCGCAACTGACATTTTCAATTTCCTTTGGTAAAGTGTTCTCTGGGCCTGTCTAAGCACAAATCTGAAGACGGTGTCAAAATCGGTCAAACTGTTTGGCTGAAAACTGAGTTTTTCTTTATCACAATATACCTAGTATTGCAGGAATGGTCCCCAAACCAGGAGATGAGTTAGCACTTTAGCAAGGTTCCCTCGTCTGGAAGTCAATGGGTTTTTTGAATGAGTTTTTAGTTAGATGCCTGAAATAAGGTCTGTGGTTAACGTAAGCTGAAGAGATTTTAACGTTTTGTTCTACGACATAAAATACGTCAATAGATATCCCACTTATGAATTTTGAAGTTTTTAATATGTCTTAATAAAGGTGGTTGCTAACAAGTGGCTAAATGAGACTACTAAACACCATCACGCCAACTCGTCCTCCTTTACAGCATCATTGTGTATACTCGCGTTCATGCGACCGTGGTGTAGTTTGTTTATAGTTTACGTTAGCTTTTTAATTCTGGTGATTGAATTCACACTTCAAAAATCATTAAAGTGGTGTTAATTTGTGGAGATTATCTTGCTGAACAAAACGTATAAGTATCATAAACGTCATAAAAATACGTCATCCCTGCATCATTATATTTTAGGAAAAAACAATAGTCCCATGTGCACAAAGACTAAATATAGTATGATAAGGAAATGGTGTATCTCGTAGAAACTACAAGGAGCGCAATCAAGTATTAGGTATTGGTATCAACTCATAACAAGTTGACATATGCAGACACATATGCAGTGTGAAATAAATATTTCACATAGAAAACATGTAATAAATACAGTAGTGTTTAGTGTTTTTCCTAATTATTCAAAAATCCTGACTTTGACTATTAATAAAAGTGTGATTTTTCATGTGATCTAAAAAGTACTGTTAGATGCTTGCCCAAATTTCAAGACTTTTGACCCATCAGAGCAAATGTTGTGGCATTTTTCCTAATCATACTAAATATAGTCTTTGGGCACAAATGGGTTAATGCAATGTTTCTTTCTATAGGTGCATAACTTGAAACATTAAGTCCTGAAAAATAGACATTTTGCAGGTTTTATTTGGTTGAAATGAATCAGTCTTCTTGAATATACAACAAATTTAATTTGTAAACGTGTCTGTTTTGGAATATACAGTGGAAGGAATGGGAGTATTGTAGTGTGTGTCGTCGTGTGCTGTACAATAGGTGGTCACAGTGCCCTTTCATGTTATCACCTCCTGTTAGTGTGCGAGTCTCTCTTATCCAGACTTTTGTCTCTGTGTTTTTGCCACAGCGATCAAAGCATTTCTTGATGTTACATGAAACCAGAACAGAATGTTAATGCAACATGTTTTGATTAGTAATCCATGTGTGTGTGTAAATGTGTGTGTTGTTTTTCCTCCTAGGCCAAGAGTCATGCCAAGAGGGGCATCCGGGACTTTAAGGGCAGACTTAAAGCAAAGGTGAGCAGCGCGGACCTTCACACCTCTCTGACACGCACGCACACTCGTAGAAACATGCACACATACTTCAGATACAGTAGACACACACACACACCCTCATAGAAACAGACAGGAAAGCTGCTTTACATGGAGTGTGTGATTCTGACGCTGGGCTCTTTAATGACTGTTGAAGCCTGCTTAGCGCTTTGTTCAGGGCTGTACATTTTTAACCAACGCCCCTCTGGCTATGGCCTGTCATGTCATCGGAGCCCCGGCCCCTCTTTCTCTTTTATTGTCTGCATATTTCATCAGTGAGCCTGTGATTTCCTCAAAGCTAATGTAACGAGGTGTATGTTTCCATAAGCCTGATGGATTTGATAAGGCAATAGCAGTTTGATCTGTCAGTGGGAAACTGAGCAGAGAGGGCACACTGATGATGAACGCGAGGGGTGTGTGTGTGCGCAGTGTGTACAAACACACACAGAAGAGGTGTTGAAATCTATTTGATTTGAAGTTAAACAGATTTCCTGTGCGTTCGTAAATTAATTCCCAAAATACACAAATGAATTAATTCGACTTTTCTCAGGATCACACTTCGTCCGTGGTGCATTTATGCTGCTGCCAGCCACAGATGTCTGCACAAGGAGCCCAATGAACAAACATATTGAAATTAAACTCATCAGTGGTGGTTACCTTGAATTTAATTGTTATAACCTTGTAGAGAACATTTTAAAGGATGAGGCTGTTGATATTAAATATATCTGCTGTTATCAAAAAATCCCATGAAAGGACCAAAACTATTAATGCGTTAACTTCTTCTCTCGATGTTTTCCGACTGCAATACCATATCTGTGGCTCTGAGACCCAAAAGCATTTGTTCCTACTGAAGAAAACAGGCCATGAGTATATACTTTATTTTTTAAAAAGCCTCAGTGACTTACTAAAACAGCTGGGAACTGTAGTCTTTTAGCAAACGTTACTCAAACAGGAGTAAATGCTGCATTTGTAAGGGACTATTTTAGGGGCGGATTTAGTGCAATACGGAGTATTTGCAGTAACAGGACGGTGTGCGTTCATTGTTTAATAGTTTTTAACAACACCTTTGAATCTCTGGCACAGATCAATACCCTATATCAGACTTGAGATACACAATACTTGATTTACTGGCAGTAAGAAAAATATAGACTATCACCAGACTGATCCTTTAACTTATACACAGTAGTGGAAGAAGTACTCAGATTTTTTACTTAAGTAAAAGTAGAAATACCATAGCCTATAAATACTACTTTCAAATAAAAGTATATCGAATTCAAAATGTTACTTAAGTAAAAGTACACAAGTTTTATCAGCAAAATGTAATTAAAGAATGAAGAATGTCTCCTTTCACAGTGTTATATTATCATAGAATATTATATTTATCTGTTTCAATACATGTAAGAGCTTTTTAATGTTGTAGTTCGTCAATGTGGTGCCAATTTTATGATACTTTGTATACTACTGAGTAGATTAGTAGTATAGTACTGCGTCATATCATATAATCTGATCATTTAAAAAGTAACTATAAGAGTCAAATAAATGTAGTTGAGTAAAAAGTACAATATTTACCTCTGAAATGTTGTGAAGTAGAAGTATAAAGTAGCATAAAATGGAAATACTCAAGTAGGGATGCACCGATAGCGGGTCGGATATAGGGCAGATACTGCCTCAAATAGCTGGATCGGATATCGGTGACAAAAGGGCTGATCTATTAAAATCTATGTTTATATACTATATACATTTTATACTGGAATTTTAATTCCTGATTAAGTTTTGACCAATTTGTTGCTGCAATAAAAAGGTTTACACTTGAATTGTAATTCCTATTTTCACCAAGTTGCTGGTGTACGATTTATTTTAATAGTAAATAACAATTCAGTAAATTTATATCTATGTATTTATTTGTTACAATTTGTTTTACAAAGTTGATAGAGTTTGAAAGAATGATCCCAGTCACACAGGTTATTAATTAAACACTGGATTCTGATCGGTACTTGGTATCGACCGATACCCAAAGCCCAGGTAACGCTATCGGTATCAGGATTGAAAAAGTCGGATCGGTGAATCCCTCTAGTATGTCATAATTGTACTTAAGTACAATACTTGAGTAAATGTACTTAGTTACATTCCACCACTGCTTTTACTAATGAGAAATAGAAACAAACTGGACAAAGAGCATCGTTGCTTTAGTTCAGTAACCTCTTTCATTCTTTCACTTGAAATGAAGTAACATAAAACGAGGGAGCAACACACTGAGTGTGTCGTGGTTCGGTTCGAATGCAGATAGAACGTTATTCTTTGTGTTCACTTTTCACTTAAGTTCATTTACAACACAAGTCATCTGAGATTTACATTCATCGTTTGTCTCTCAGGAAGAAGAAGAAGAGGGGATGATGGTCTGTGCGGGGTCTCCCACCAGCACCAAGAGCCTGTCTCCAAGGAGACTGCAGAAGATGAGACGGGTACGACACACACACACACACACACAGATGCAACTCCATGTATACTGACTGATCATACCAGAGCTCAGTTTTCACTCGACCGACATGGATGCAGTCTTCCACTTCTGTGCTCTTTCCGTCCACTTTTTGCTCTCGTTTCTCTCTTTCTTCTCTCTCCATCCCCTCTCTCTCTCTCTTTTTTTTATCTCCATCCTTCCCTCTCTCTTTCTCCTCCTTACGTTCTCTCTCTTGCAACAGCTCTTGGAAGAAGTACAGTAGTTTGTCAGGCTGCCAAATGTAATGATAAGCATTTTTTTTCTTACGACGCACTCGTGTTGTACATTCAGTATTTTTCTCTGAACAACACGGACAGTAGAAGCAACTCATCTGCTGGTCAGCATTTCCTCTGAAGAATTTGCTTGTGCACCATAAGTGGATAGCACGCCTTTGTTGTGTGCAGAGCTGGCATACAATGTGCAAGCACAAAATACACATTCATCAATAAATTTATCAAGAGAGGAGGTAAAGACGTTAGGAGATGATAAGACGCCGTAGTGTAAACGAAAACGTACACATATAGTTCTTGGAAGTTTAGTTTAATGTGATTAAAATCGCACACTTCTGTACAGTATTAAACTCATACGCATACAGCCTCAGGTTACTAGTTATATCTCCCACCTTATATCTATACCTCTGTACTCCCACTTCTTACTGCTAAAGGAAAAATGCACACAAAAAAACATGGCTGTATGCGCACGCTGACATTTGGTCACAGTCATGTAGGAGTGTGATTAGGAGAGGTTGTGCTGTCTCTAATTAGCGTTGTGTTTCCTGTGTGTGTGATGAGGCTGGAAAGTCTTAGCGCAGAGGAAGGTGTGACGGCCGGGGAGAGGAGAGGAACGGCAATTAGGGCTTTTCTAAAGGCCTCCTCGGACACCCTCCCCCCCACCAACCCTCCCACCCCCAGCTAGCACACACACACACAAAGACGGGCCAAACCAACACACACAGATTAACAGTTAACATTCAGTTGATGTGCGCACACACACCCACAAACACGCACTGCATTCAGGATATATACACACTCTCTCACACCCCTGTCCCTGCCATTGAGGCCTGTTCATTGCCACAGTAACGGGTCCCTGGAGACCGCTGGAGGAGGGACACACGAGACACGTGTCCCACAGCACTGGTTTAGTGTGTTTGTGTTTATATATATATATATATATAGTCCATCAGTTTCTTTTCAGCCACACACAATGCTCCTCCCATTCTTCTCCTTTCACATTCTTAACTTCATAACCCCGTATAATATTATTATGTATTATATATATATTAATATATTACCCCCTACATGTTAAAGACACAAACCCCAGGAGGAGAGTGCACTCTGACATCCCGAGATTTTTTTTTTCTGTCAACTGAAACTAAGACGGAAAATTGAGAAGCCAAGAAAGCCTTGATAATTTATGGCCTGTCGGTGTGCAGTAACCCCTGAAAGATTGAAACTCTTCAAAACAGTACATTTTACTGGGAATAGTTGGCTCTTTCAATGTGTTGTTGTTTTTCTAGCCAGCTTTGTTTATGTCTTTATACACATATTAAAGCACATTACTTAGAAAACTCAAAAAGTTATTTTATGTTCAGTTCAGGAAGAAGGCTTTTTTTTGTTTATAAAATACCACCGGAAAATCATGTGGCACGTACATCATGAAATAAAGACTGAGATTTATTTTTTTCTTAAGTAGCGACACTCTATGCTAGCCATTTATTTACTTGCACCTGACTGTTTAAAGCACAGCGTATTTACATTAGAGTTCCGGTTCAAAAGAACGCTGGAGGAAAATATAGCTATTGTTCTTCCTCTCTTTTATCTCTCCGTCTCTGTCTGTTTCTTCCTATGAAATCTTGATACTGTGCTCTGCCCACAACTGTCTTGACCAGGTGTTCCTTGCATGAGAAATTGCTCTCAGTGGGACTAACCTGGTTAAATAAAGGTTAAGTAAAATGAAAAAAAAAATGAAAACCTACCTTTACCTCCTCATACCTCCCCTGCCTCTTGTGCCCACACACAGACATCTATAGCAGCACCTAATCCTATTCCTAACTCCTCATGCTTTAAAATGTGTCTCTGTAGACAAACCAAGATCGTGTTATTGTCCAAACAATCTCAACAGTGCTTTCATTTTCAGGCCTAAAATATTTATTTCCTAACATAAATATACTTTTCTTGAATTGACATGAGGGCTACAACTAATGATTATTTTCATTGTCGTTTAATCTGTCAATTATTTTCTTGATTAATTAATTAGTTGTTTGGTCTATAAAATGTCAGAAAATTGTGAAAAATCAGTGTTTCCCGGAGCCTAAGATGACATCCTCAAATGTCTTGTTATGTCCACAACTCAAAGATATTCAGTTTACTGTCATAGAGGAGTAAAGAAACCAGAAAATATTCACATTTAAGAAGCTGGAATCAGACAATTTTGACTTTTTTTTTCTTAAAGAAATACTCAAACCGATTAATCGATTATCAAAATAATTGATGATTATTTTAATAGTTGATAACTAATTGATTAATCGATAAATTGTTGCATTTGTACCCCGTTTATATTAGTGATGGTAGACTGATTATTAGAAACACCTCACAGTTAAACAGCACCACAAATACATCAGCCTCTAAAATGACCATCAAGTTGAATCAGCACCTTTTCAAGTTCAACAAAAGCTGAACATTATAACCTTCATAAAGGTAGTATTGTACTTCATTAGTTTTAGCTGCTGTAGATGTATATTGAAGCTAGTGCTAATATTGAACAATATTCATTAAAGTAAACTCACTTCATTTACATTTAACATAAGATATTTATTCTCCTTTAAGACTTAGAGACACATTTTTGGTGTTGTGTCCTTAGCTACAGCGCATACACTCCACAACCGACTCCCTGTGTCATTTCCACACGTCCATACCTCTGACCAAGTGACCAACAAAGGCTCATTCACCTGCTAATATAAATTCAGAAACATGTTGTCATCTGGCGCTCCAAAAATGTGATGTGATTAAAGACATCCCATCCTCCCGTATGAAAGAAAAAAGACTTGATACATTTTTATCATTCATCATTTTTTTTTTCCTCTATGTCTGTCCTTGAAATGAAATGAATGATCCTGGAGTAGCTTCCTTTTTAATTAATCATAGCAAAAAAAAATAATCAGAGTTATGAAATTCATATTCCATTTGATCAGCCAACACATGTACCAAAGTGAAAGTGCCGCTGTCATTTGCGTACATATTTCAGCCGTTATCTGGCAATGTGGGTGCTTTCGCAGTGTTTGGTGAGCTTGTTGATTAAGAATGTAGGAGGAATCCTTTCGTTTGACAAAAACAAGACTGAATTGGACTGCTGACTTTTTGTCTGATACAACTAAACAACAACCATTGTTTTTGGCTCCTGTATGGGCTTGTGTGTGTGTGCCACATCTGTTTTTGAGATTCGGTATATCTGGTGTGTGTGTGTGTTGTTCTGTAAGCATCTGTAAACAGAAAGTGTGAGCCCTTTTGTACCTGAGCATGTTTTTGATTGTATGTGCACAAACACGCGTGCATTTAGCAGTTTGCCTCAGGTTGGAGACAACACAATGACATCTGTTAGGAGAGCAGAGGAGAGGAGAGGTTGGGATGGTGTGTTATGGACAGTGACAGCCAGCAGGCGTGTGGCCGGGCTCAGCCTCAGGCTCTGCTGGACTCTTCACCTGGTGAGGCAGGAGAGGTAAAACACCACATCGCCTAGGGTGGAGGGGGAACAGGGAGCTGACAGAGATGTAAAACAGAGGAACAAAGTCACTTCAGTGTGTTCATGCTGCAGTGTGTGTGTTTGTGTGGACACACATGTGTACCGACTGTACACATGACTTGTGAAGTGTCCGTGTGATAACGGTGGAAATGTACATTTGTGCGGTTCTGATTACAGCATCATTTGTCTCCGAGTTCAAACATGCTGATACTAATAATATGTATTTTTAGTACAATAACACTTAACTTGAAATATTGCTCATAAAGCATTACACAGACAGTGTGCATGCATTATGTTCAGCACATGATTGAAAATGCTATAATATGAACAATATGCAAAAGCAATACTTTCTGGGTAAAGTGAATAGCTAATAACTATTTCGCAGCATGTACTGTAGATTATAGAGCGTACAGTGCGTTATAATTCATAATAAAGTCATTTTTGATGTAATTGTAAATGGAAAATAGCCCAAATATGCTCATAATATTCAGTGTGAGATTAATATTGTGGATAAATATTGTTAGATGAATAGTTAGGATGCATTATAAGTGCAGTGACTCTGGCCATAGCGGTGTGTGTGTGTGTGTGTGTGTGTGTGTGTGTGTGTGTGTGTCTACATGGTTATTTGTATGCGTTTGTAGTCTCCACTTCATTTAGTTTCTCCTGCACTTCAGAGACCCACTGGCTTCCTCGCTGAAACCAAAGTGCCATCTGCTGGCACCGTCTCAGTACTGCACCGCAGCCATTCACAGAAAGCCACCAGGTGATTTCACTGGATGAGTTTAGTCCAACAGAATGAGCATAATGCACATTTTTCCTTCTTTTATATGGCTCCTTTTTTAAAGCCAAAGGGAAGCGGGCTTTCAGCAACAGCCAGTTGGACAGACGAGCAGTGGATCTTGCCTCAAACGCTGTGTGTATTTTTTATTTTTTTTGAGTGAGCAGCTCTTAAACAGACTTGGCCGTACTTCTGCAAAGGCTCTGCCTCTCCCCAAGGTTTGTTTGCATTTTACCGGCATCTCTTTACATACACTGCCAAGCTGTGAGATCAGTGCCCACTCAGAAATACCATATGAAATGTATAATGTAAGGCTGGGCTATTAAAGTCCGCTAGCGTTTGGCCCTGTCACAGAGAGGCGTAGTTGTTCCGCATAACCGGTCATGCAGGGAAGGAAGGGAAAAGAGGAGGGGAAAGTTTGTTTCTCCAAATGCAGCTACTAAAATGGACGGTGATGACTATTTTCCCCTCATAACCACAGAAATGAAATGTGATTTGTTGTATCAAATCTGAGAGACCCTTAGATGTATTTCATACCTAACCGAAGGGTTAGAGTTGAGGACACATTTGCTCACAATCCATGACTGTAAAGGCTTGTTGCTTTTTACATCAGGATTCTTTTACTTCTTTAGCCAGGTACTCAGGAACTCAAATCAAAGTAAAATGATTACAAAATAATGTAAAAATAATTAAGAAATTAGGATTAAAAAACTGTACAAGAGAAGCACAGATGTCAAATCCTTGATTTAAGGAACACACAAGGATTGTCTCCCTCTTTTATAAACCACTGGAGTGAGCTCGTTTTACTAAAATAACCTGACCATTTTTATTATTTTCATGAATTCTTCTTCTCCTCCGCTGTATCTCCTCCTGACTCGTTTGCTCTCTGCGATCTGTACAGTCTCACTCGTGGCGACGTGGTGGTGGCGAGAAAGGGAAGCAAGAGCCAGACAGACAGAAACGGTGACATCTGTCCCCGACAGCCGAGTGACGGAGGGAGAAAATGGGAGACAGGAACGCATGGAGGGAGAATCACTTTTTTACATTCTCACCTTTCAGCTTCCCATTAGCTGACAGCGAGACGCTAATGAAGGAGCGGCATGATAGTCTGTTGTTCTGCTATTTCATGCTTCCCACTGTCCTGTCAGGCCTGGGGAGGTATGGAGAGCTGTCGCAGCTTTAACACAGGACCTGTTTGCACTGCTTGAGAATATTTCATAGCGAATTTGAGGAGTCTTTCTATATTTTTGTTGTTTTTGTTTCTTACAATGACATATAGTACATCTAATTTTAGATCTCAGATTTAGCTGATGCTGTTGGTTTTGACAGCTTTTGAGGAGCAGCATTATTGCGTTCAAGTGACTGACAAAAGCACACTTTGTATGTCACATCACCAGTAAAATGAATGCAATATGTTGGCCATTTATGAACCCACTCCTTCTATCGTAAAATGCTTGGTTGTTGTAAATAGTCTAATCTTAACTGCCGCACTAAAGGGTCACAGTGAAGAGAGGGAATGACAAATTGATAAAGCCGTGAAGTGAGGTACCATCCATTTACGGCTCCCTATGGAACTTCCTTTTGTAGACAGCACCAGAGCTGTAACCGAGATCAGAGGGCCCGGCTTCGTGACCTGCGTCTGGTTGTGTTTGGGTTCACCTTGCTTTAATAAACACCTAGACGCAGAGAGAGGCCCTACTTCCCTAAACACATCTCTCTGTGCACAAATGCAACATCTAAATAACCGCATGACCATGAACATACAGTGTTTGTTTGTGACTGTCTCCGTCCACCCTCCCCAAGTGTCTCACAGGTGCATCTCCACTCTGCCGGGCCGCTTCGGCAGGCTGGCATGTCGGCCCGGTCCCAGATTTACTGCCCTGACACAGGAATCCATTAAAGGCTGTTTAGGGATCCCAGGCCTGAGCCCCTCTGAAATCTCTTTCATTATAGCTCCAAGCTACCATGGAAGGGGAGCGGCTCGGCCAATCAGCGGTGCCACCACATGTGTTCGCGTTTAGCCCGATAGCTGAGAGGCTTAAGTGGCTACTGCACACATCTCCTCCGCTGACTTTTATGGAGAAAATGGCACTTTAACTCTTTGTGTTTTTTTGTGTAATAGGGTGACTGAGTGTGTGTACGTGGGTGTGTATGTCTTCGCTGGCCGAACACAGGCCCTAAATGAGGCCAAGCCAGCCACACGTTACATTCCGCCTGTCTGGCTGGCACTGCGTCGGCTAATCAAGACCGGCTTGGTTCACGGGTCCAATACTGCCCCCTCCACCTTCCCCCCCGTTCCCATCATTCTTTGGGGCTTTGAGGAATCTTTCCTCACCTCTACATATTTCCTTGCTTCCTTTTTTCATTAATTCCCTTCCGCCTTCATTCTTTTGCTTTTTTTTTTTTGCCTTTCATAATAAGTGTTTCTTACTTTTCTTCACCTTCTGTATCTCTGATTTTTTTTTTCTCCCTTCTACCACAACCACAACACAGACACACAAACACTGCACTCCTTAAACACACACCCCGCGCTATATGCTCACTTTTAGGGTTGTAAAGAGCCTTTTTACTTAGTGTTGGGCTTTGATAATGTGGCTAACGTGAGCTTACTGATAAAAATGCAGAGAGGTGGAGCCTCTTGCAGTGCCCTCTAATGCTGACTGTACCCCATGAGGGCTGAAGGACAATTTGACTTATTACCAAAAAACACAGGAGGTGTGCAGCAATATGTAAGAAGGTAAATGCAAAGAGTGTAAATCAGAAAGTGAGAGATAGTGTTAACATAAGCGAACATGCAGCGAGAGAGGAACATGTGCGTCGTAGTGGAAGGCATGTTAATAAGTGGCCTGGGGCAGATTTGGGCTCCCATGGGGAGAGTCCTGCCCTGCTCTGTAAAGCTCCTGTCTCTTCTTTAACCCGCCCATTAAATATGGTACACAGGTGGCTTATTAAACCCACCGTGTCAGACAACTACAGTATCATTCAACACTCTGCAATGACAAATACAATCACGTGCACTGGTGTCGCCATGCAAATGATTAATGTAGCTACCCACATCTTAACTCTCGGTGCGTACAAAGCTTTTAGTTCGCACATAATGCTGAGTTTGATAAAATACTGCGGGGGGATTTTAAAGATTTTTATCCCTAGACCCAAATTTGACAAATTTAGTCTCCACCCTGAGGGTCCAGGCTCATTAAAACAAGCTGCTACTGGTGTCTTATGGGGACCCACCAGACACAGACCTGCATCTTTTCTCTGTCAGGTTCCAAGTTTATGAAAAGCTGTACCTCAGCAGAACACCATATTGTTGTCTAGACTCCATGTTTATCAGGAGCCTTGTATCTTTAAACCGAACCCGCCTCCTCCCTCCGCCCCCCCGGGTCCACTTTTATTGTTTTATCATGTTATGCTTAGTGTCTAACTACATCCACTCGCTGTGTTGTTCTCATTAACAGCAAAACTTCAACAAGTATCCCATGAGCATGGGCCCTCGAGATCTTGGCTACGGGCTCGACGATGATGAGCTGGACAGTGCGAGCAAGTGAGTACTCCTATTTTTATGATCACAACACGTTGGCATTGGAGCTCATGTTGTTTCAAGTATGTCGAGTTATTGCAACTTTTGCTGGCTGACTGATTGATTTTATTAAGAAAAAGATCATAGCAGGTTGCTTTTCCAGGCACATTCAATCTGTTTTTTACTCATGATAATACTGCCCCCAAGTGGACATACTCATTAACAGCACAAGTTGACAGAAATGTCACTCATAGACTGAAACTGCTTCTTTTCAAAGGAACTGGTTATTACAGTGTAATTGTTGACTTGTTCTCGGTGATATTCACAATACTACATTAAATTTTAATGTAGATTAGCATTTGATGCACTCTAAAGAACAGCTATCTTCTGAAACACTGTTTAACTCTGCCCGTCTCTGTCTCAGGATCTCCTCAGAGGACAGCGGAGACGTCCCTTCGTACATCGGGGACAGCGACGACTCCTACTCGCTAGAACTCGACATGGACGCCTCCCGCTCGGGCCAGATGAACCTGCTAGAGGAAATCCTGGACTCTCTGAACACCACGACGGTGGAGCAAGGAAAACTCAGCGCCGCCAAGAGCCTGGACTTCTTCAGGTCCATGGAGGATTTAGACTACAAGGCCCCGGTAGGCGAGAGAGACGCAGGATTACATGTTCAGGACTTAAGGAAAGAGGACAGAGAGGTTTAATGGAAAGAGTTTATGTTAATAGAACTGCGTCCAGATTAGGTCTCTCAAAGTTAACGCGATAATAACGAGTTAATGCCAATTTGTTTTCATGCCAGTATTTTCTTTAACGCATTAACGCAATCTATCTGTTGGGAGGTTGTTGTGGGCTCAGTTTTAAAGCTAGAGTGAAGATACTGGCATGATATGACACTACACAACCTAAGGGATGTCATACTAGCTTGTAGCGAAGGAGGTTAAATAATGCTCCAAATTTACGTTAAATTTTGGCGAGGAAAAACTGTCATTGCCATTTTCAAAGGGGTCCCTTGACCTCTGACCTCAATATATGTGAATGAAAATGGGTTCTATGGGTACCCACGAGTCTCCCCTTTACAGACATGCCCACTTTATGATAATCACATGCAGTTTGGGGCAAGTCATAGTCAAGTCAGTACACTGACACACTGACAGCTGTTGTTGCCTGTTGGGCTGCAGTTTGACATGTTATGATATGAGTATATTTTTTTGTATAAAGCAAGCATATTTGCCCACTGCCATGTTGATAAGAGTATTAAATACTTGACAAATCTCCTACATTTTGAGCATATAAAATATGTGCGATTAATTTGTGATTAATCATGATTAACTATAGACAATCATGCGATTAATCGAGATTAAATATTTTAATCGATTGACAGCCCTAGTCCAGATGGGTACAGATAGACAATCATGGCCTATCTAAAAATGTTTTAAAAAACAAAATTGGGTTTTTTCAAATGAATGAATTTCACACAGTTTTTGTTCAGAGCGTCTCTGCTGTTCTAACAAGAAAGCGAGGAATCTGTGTTTGTCTTTTTGTGTCATGTATGTCGAGAACCGCTATGTCCGATCTACTTCACATTTGGCAGGTGTATTGCTGGGGACCCAAGGGAGTGCAGTGTCGAATGTGGTGCAATTTGACCAGATGGTGGTGCTATAACAATGAACTTTGCATTTTAACTCTCAGAAGTAAAATGTTCTGTGGGTCCAGACGTATATATTTATATGAGCCACGCCCATTTGTGTCTAGACTGATTTTCCACCATTTTGAATCGTGACCAAAGCAGATTTTGTTCGATACAGGCCCTCAAAGTCAGCTCAAATGCTGTGGGCAGAGCTTATATTAGAAAAAAATGTCGTGCTATTGCGACCACATTTAGTGGACATGTGTAGATATGATATCTGAGTGACCATGACGAATTTGAGGTCATTTGGCCAATAAGTGGCGCTGTAGCAGCATCATCTAACTATAAAGGAAGTATTCTCTGTCTGTCTGTGTGTTTGTGTAAATGTATGTATAACTGTCCTACGCATATCTCTAAAACAGTTCATCCAATCAACTTAACACTTGGTGGGTACAAGCAGCCATACCGCTGCAAGCAGAGCTTCCTGGGGGCCGAGCAATCGTCCTCCTCTGGATGGGCACTCACTCCGGAGGGGCACTGCACTAGTTGTGTATATTTCATGAGACCCCGGTTTCTTCATAAAAATATTAAGTTAATAGTATTTCCTTGTTTCCTCTGTTCCAGAGCAAGCCCTCACCTTCCAGCGAATCCAAACCTGCAGGTGAGAGTGGCTGTGGTGGAGACGGGGATCAGGGCGGCTGGAATATGGGCCAGGATGACAGCGCGGTCCACGGAAAACACCTCCCCCCGTCCCCACGCAGACAGCCCAACAAGGTCAGCCTGAAGGTGTCAAAGAAACCTGCGCCAGCTCCCGCAGTGCCCGTCATCATAGCCCCGGAGGCTGACACCTCCACGTCATATCCTCCTCAACTCAACTCTGACCTTCACCCTCTACCTCCAGGGCGACAACCAGGAGACCGCCGCTCCTACTCACCCATAATGTCCCATAGAGTTAAACCTATGCCGCCCTCTCCCACTCTCTTTCACACCTATAGTTCTCCAGCATCTGTTTCTCACCCAAACTATTCTCCCGTACCAGCCAGCCGGCCTCGGACCATCTCAGACCCCCAAGGCAACTTGGAGCCCCCGGACTGCCTCTACCAGAACCAGACTGCCTCCACCAGCATCCTGAGGAGGAAGGTGCTGTCCAAGGAGACAGTGAGGCACTACCAGGAGAAGGCCATCCAGAGGAAGGGCAGCAGGGCCCAGCAGGAGGGTCAGGAGAGCCCGACGAGTCAAAGCCACTCAGCTATGCAGGTCCCGTGGGAGAAAGAGGTGTCCAAGGAGGGGCTCCTGGGGCTCAGCCTGTGCCTGGGTCAGGGTAAAGGCTCGGGGGCGTCTGTGGTACAGGATCAAGGCCTCCTCGAGGAGATTGAGTCCATGTGTTGCCTCGGCTCAGTCCTCCACACCAGCCTGCAGCTGTCACAGGTTCACTGCAACAACAGTCACCACCAGGTCCAGAGCAACGCCGCAGACGAGTCGTAGGGACGTCTGTAAAAATGCCATATAGGTTCTACTGTCATTCCTCTATTACAACTAGCCACAGTCTCAGAGATCTTTTTTATCTCAACACTCTGCTATCAGGAAACATTATGAACAAATTTGATGTCGTACAGGCAAACGGAGAGTCACAGCCTCTAGAGCAGCAAACAGGAAGAGATGAAGCGCTGCACTGCACAACTCTCCATCTTTAAAGACATTATGTGTCAAAATAGAGCCCTGAAAACCTTATCTTCTTAAAACAAGTGAAAAATCTGCCAGTGTAGTAAGAATATTTTAACCTGTTTCCAATAAATCAATCAATCAAACTGTATTTGTATAGCACATTTCATATAGGTTAGTGCAGTTCACAGATGACTGACAGGTTGAAAGTAAGACAAGTGTGAACTGTGAAAACAACAGTAAAGACAAAAACAATTCAACAATTTAACAATGTGAGATTTGAGACCAATGCATGCGAGACAATAAAATTATAAAAATGTAATAAAATTGAATTAAAAGCAGTAATAGTAGTAAAGCGGTTTGAAGTAAAAACTAAATTAATAAAATAACAATCAAATTATACAAATGAAATTCAAAATAAATAAAATAATTGATTAATAAAATGACAATAAAATAGAATATATTATAAGAATTCAATATAATAATATAAGCGATTAATAAAATAATAAAATACAATAACATTTGACCACTTAAATACAATAAAATAAGTGAATAAGATATGATAACCATTCTTAATAAAAGGCCTAGCTGAATAGTTATGATTTGAGTTTACGTTTAAATATTTCAACACTAACTTTCAACACTGCAGACTGTTGCAGTGGCTCGGAGCTTAATAGCTAAGAGCTGTGTAAAAGAGATAATTTTCTTGAAATGAATGTCTCTATCTTGAAACAAAAAAATATTTCAAAAACAAGGTCTCTACTTCCTTTTTTTAAATTTAAAACAACACTTGAAATACGTTGATGGTTGGCAATAGAAACAAGTTAAAGAAATATCTCACTACAGTGGCAGCTTTTTTCACTTCGAATGAAATATAATAGGTCATTTTACTCTGAGTGAGTTGGATAATCTGATAAAATAACAACAACGTGGTAGTTTATAAAGCAGAGGTTTTCAAAGTGTGAGACTGTGGACCTTCCCTCAGACAAAGCCCCTTCACTCCCCCTTAGTTTACTTGCCCAGTTTTGCTCAATTCCTGGATGCCTTTGGGATCATGACTGTTATTTGACTCTATAGATACTAAACAATTAAGCAAAGATATTCCTGTTTGACATAACTTCAGACAACACCAAATGGATAAAACTAAATCTGTACTAAGGCATTTATTAGTTTCTGACTCAAACAAATGTAGGCTAATCAATACGATCTTCTTTTGATAACTAATGTAATATTTTCCATTCACTAAGCCTCCCCTGAAACAGTTTGGAGCCCCGTTGGTGAGGCCCACCTCACATTTTGAAAACCTCTGTCATAAAGTTGTAATTTCTGAAAACAAGTGAATCATCTTGAGAACTGGGAGAGCGGCACTTAAAAAAAAAAAAACATAGTATTGAGATTGTTATGTGTTTTTTGGAGTGCAGCGAGATTTTTCACTCATTTTAAGAAAATACAACATTAGCAACTCATTACAAAGTTACAAAAGCATCAAAGACTCGATAAGAAGGAGACTTTTGCAGTGTTTTTACTGTTCATAGTTGTATTCTGGTCTGTATTCATCTATTTCATGTGTCGTATATTTCATCTTGTAACATATTCACACTGTAATACCAGAAAAAAAGACCCATGAATTACATATTGGGTCAAATATAAGTATCCAACGGGTAAGGGAGGAACTTTCTATCTTCACTTAAAGGACTTAAGAAAAGGCTCAGTACTAAGGGTTAAGAAGGGAAGATATATCTCCTTTAACGCACCATTATACTCACAGTGTTCCAAACATTTCACATGATCAAGTTCAATTTGCACTCGTACTCAGTCTTGACCACCTGGTACAGAAACGACAAAGTGGGAGAGGATTTTCCAGACGCTGAGTTCACTCTGGCTTTTGAAACTAATTATACACTGTGTAATATTAATGTTTTTTTATCACCATGCCTTAAATGGACATGTGATTTGTTTTTGATACTCTGATGTCTTAATCTATAGATACCATACAGGTACTTTGTAATCAGAGTCTCTGATGCGCTCAGATCTTCAATGCAACAGTTAGTAGTACTTAAACAGCACTGTATTTCTCTGGATTAATAGAATAGTTATAATATATATTATGTGCTTTAAGCTGCTGTTTTTTAAATAGCATTCCAGATAATGAGATGTGCATGTAGAAACCTCTCTCTGTCTCTCTCCTCTTCCTGTGTTCCTCAGGACACGTCTGTCACTCTGAAGGGAAGCAAATTCAGTCACAAGTTAAAGTGGAAACTCTGGAAATACCAGTGTCAGTGCTCCATGTCTTTCTCCTTCTCCACCATCATCATCATCATCTTCATCTTTTCCCCTCATCATGTTGTCTCTCCTAATGTTCTGCCTCGTTGTCCTTTCAGCACATCTGACTTTCACTCTCGACCTTAAAAATGGTGGCCAGTTGTTGCAGAGCTGATGTGGTTTGGAGTGGATGTGGAAATGGTGACCTTTAAAGGATAAGGCTGGTGATATTTTACATTTTCTTATTATGAACAAATCACATGAAACAAAACCCCATTCGTTCCTACCAGGGCTGCAACTAACCATTATTTTCACTGTTGATTAATCTGTTGATTATTTTCTTGATTAATCGATTAGTTGTTTGGTCTATAAAATGTCGATCAGTGTTTCCCAAAGCCCGAGATGACGTCCTCAAATGTCTTGTTTTGTCCACAACTCAAAGATATTCAGTTTACCGTCATAGAGGAGGAAAGAAACCAGAAAATATTCACATTTAAAGGGAATATTTGTAACTTTCTAAGCGTATAAATGTAGCGGGTCGGCACACATGCGCGTTCGCATATGCGCGCTCGCGTGTGGCCGCTGTCTCGTCTCCTCTGCCTGCTCGCCTTCACTCAGACAGCGTGCGCATTCTCACGTACTCGCTCCACCTCTAGACGTGAACGCGCGCTCACTCCACACTGCAGAAGAGTTAATTTAGCTCTGAGAATATCTAGTGAATGTAGAGTGGACGTTTGTGCAGAAATAAATGCTGCAGCTCCTCCAGACCAACAGAGGTTTTCCATGTCTTGTGAAGGGACGGAGCTCTACAGAGAGAAACGTTACTGACTCGTTACCGACCGGGTGCCGGTGTCTCCCTGCTCTCTCCGGCTGCATGCGGAGGGAGACGAGTTTCTCGCTGCAGAGCCCCGCTGCCTCAGCATGAATCATCAGCATTGATTCATGGACAGACCTCCGTCTGGTCAGCTAACATTACTGCCAAGCAGCTGAAATATAGAGTGATATTGTGGTTTTAGCTGACGTGTGTCACCTCACTGTTTTGAGCGATGCTCGTTCATTTCTATTTAGAGCGAGTGAGCACGAGCTCGATGCTGAATTTCGTTGATTTCGTGGCCACAGGTGTCGCTGTTAAGAAGCATTTCTGAAAGTTACAAATAGTCCCTTTAAGAAGCTGGAATCAGAGAATTTTTATTACTCAAACCGATGAATCGATTATCAAAATAGTTGGTGATTAATTTAATAGTTGGCAACTAATCGATTAATCATTGCAGCTCTATTTAAAACCACATTTCTACTCGCAATGTTCACCACTATGATGGGGCATGCTGCAACTGAATGACATCACAAAACCTAATATGAAGATTTATTGCTTTGTTTGTTATTTATGACAGCAAACTGAATATCTTCTGGTTTTAGACTGTTGGTCTCGCAATTTGAATACATCTTGAGTTGTGGGGAATTATAAGGAATTTTTCATTATTTCTTGTACATTCTATAGACAAAACAACCAATCAATTAATCAAGAAAATAATCAACAGATTAATAATAATGAGTTGCAGCCATATTGCATGTTTAAAGGAGAAGCAGCAACTCCAACTGCAGCTCTAGTTCCTACTGAAAACATAACAAATGGGTCACAAATATGTAGCTTCAGTCTTAAAAATGACTCCTCAAACAGCTGGGAGCTGTAGTTTTTAGCACGTGTTACTCAAACAGGAGTAAATAGTGCGTTTGTTGGGGATTGATTTCCTGTTTGTAGGATAAATTAATTTCCTTTCTTTCATATTATTTGTTCATATTAAGAAGAATGTCACCAGACTTGTCGCATAACTCGTTGTCTCCCTTTCTTTGCTCACAGGAGGAAATACAGCCTCTGTCCTTTAGAGTCTCACACACTGTAATGTACTGCAGTGATGATTGTACTGTAATGAAGCAATATGGCTCTCCTCAGAGAGTAGCTGCATGGATGTAAATTGTACAGAGTCTAACGTATTCCTATAACAGACTCTCCTGTGGAGAGGAACGCCGCGTCCAGAGCTTGTGGTTTCCCATCGTTCTCCTCGTCGCCACAAACCCGGAGAAAAGAAGAAAGCTTTTTTTTCATGCGCTTGTGTTGGGATTATTACATTTATGGCGCGTTGTTCTTATGATTTATGCCAGACGCCAGTCGGTGTGGCAGTTTAATAGCAGCTATTTCTCCGCTTTTTTTTTTTTAGTGCTGCTCTGCGTTAACGATTTGCTCATAAAGTCTTTGGCGTGCTTCTAAAAGCCCAGAAACCAGTCCTAGTAATTCCAAAAAGGAGGAAAAGAAAAACTCCAGAACAATCTCTGCACTGGCCTTATTCATTGTAAACACTTTAAAAAACCTATTTACTATGCAAATATTTAAAATTATCAACAAAAGGTCAGTTTCCTTTAACAGTAGTTATATTATAATGCACGATTCTACTTGAAAAATAATAACAATCAATTTAGTTTGTAGAGGAAGCCTCATAAATGAATAGATATTTAAGAGTGTGTGTGAGCTGAGGTGTGTCTCCGACAGACTGGTGTGTATGGTGTGCCTTATACAGTAAGAGTACCACCCAGTATAACCAGAACAAGGTACAGTATTATAGAAAGGAGGTGTATGCAATGTTTTCAGACCACCTTAAATCACAGTTAGGAGCATTATGGTATTTATATGATAAACAGACCTGCTTTGACCTGAAATGAACCTACTAGCATTGTTTTTATAGCTGTTTTGTTTTTCAGTTTGAGCTGCGGTCCAGCTGGAGTTACTCAGTGTTTTCCTTTGCTGCGGTGGTCGGTGGGAATCTTCCCGCCTGTATTTAATAAAAAGATCTTTGGGTTATTTGACTTTTGTAAATTAGGTTCTTTCTTTGATTGTACTATGAGGTGATTCCTTGTATAGTTTGTGTTCTTTTATTTCTTTCTTTTTTTTAAAACACACTCAGTCTGAGCGAAATGCATTTAAAGACAGAGGAGTTCCTCTAGTTGATTTCATAATGATGAAAGATTATTTTCAACTGAATAGACGTGTATTTTTGCTGGCTTGAGTTTATTTTACATGGATAATAATATATGATTGGTGTTGTATCATGTTGTAAAAAAAAAAATGACACCTAATATTTGAATGTTTTAGATTTTTATTTTTGGAAGAAAAAAATAGAGAGAGAATATTAACAAATGTCTGATGTAGCCGTTGATGTTCAGAAGACACCTTCTAATCAAAAAGAGCAGAGACTGACGCTTGCTTGTACACAGTACAATGCTTACTGTTGTATCTGCATGTATGTGCTTGTATGTGTTGATTAATTTGTTTAGTTCGGTGGTTACTATTCTGTTAGTATTAATTATTATTTCAGTATTTAGCGCTTCCATCAAACGGAGAATGATGGAAATAACATTGGGCCTCGCACAGTCCACTCATTCTGCCTTGCATTTGGGTATTGTGGAGTTGAATGTCATCTGCCTTGCATTTAGAAGAAAACAATTCTACTTTGGTTACTGTAAATCTAACCTTAGAGGATTGTGGTAAGACATATTAAGAAAGAAATGATGTCAGGATTGCATTTTAATGTCTGCAGGCTTGTGATTACTGTAGGCCTTATATAACGAGTGTAAAGTAATCAATAAATATATAGTATAATTGTCCTGAAATTACAAATTTGGAGTGAATGGGAAGTGACAGATTATGTAGCAGCGTTAACAGAGGTACTACGAACTGAGAACACTCAAAGATATTAACATCACTTCCCCTTTAACCACACATTTAAGACAAAAAACAACCATATTTTCAGTGTAGTGACAACTTTGGATGAGTTACAACTTATTTTCAGTCCTTTTTCTTTTGTATTGTAATGATATTGTATGCCATTTACTGATTTTCTGATTCTGTGCACACTTGCATGTTCTCATTGCAGAGAAAATGACCGTCTTAAACAACTGAGATCAATCTAATGTGCTATTGATAAGTAACTTGGTACAACTGCACACAATGTATGCACTGTGAACTGAAAATAAATTATACTGTTTCATGCTTATGCATCGCTGGACTCAAAATTCTGTAATATAGAACCAGAGTATGTGGAGAGAAACAATGCATTTTATAGTCAGGGTGGTATATTGTGTATTCACAGCACATGCAAAGAGTGCTGGTTTATTGAATTGTGCAGTGTGTGTGTGTGTGAATATCAGTGCTTGCTGATTTTGGCAAGCAGTAAAGCAAAAATGATAATCTCCTCTTACAGTAGCACCGCACTGTGCCTAAATAGATGATATCTTATCGACATAAAATAAATTAACACAAATAAATTCACTTTAATTAACCAGCACATTTTCTATGTACAGTGTCCAACAATCAAAGGTCGAAACTAATTCACAGTTTAAAAATAAACAAAATAATCATTACGGTATATACACTTAAAAGAAAAGTGTGTCGCATTTCAGGGGATCTAGTAGCAGAAATGTAATACAGTAATATTCATAACTATGTTTTCATTAGTGTATAATCACCTGAAACTAAGAATCATGTTTTCGTTAGCTTAGAATGAGCCCTTCATATCTACATAGGGAGCGGGTCCTCTTCACAGAGTCCGCTATGTTGCTCTGCCATGTTTCTACAGTAGCACAGAATGGACAAACCAAACTCTGGCTCTAGAGAGAGCCTGTCACGTCTTTATTTCACCTGAAGAACACCGTAGTTCTCCGACACGCTTGTGAAACTGCAGTAACATGAGCCACAGAGTGCAAAACCATGCTGCCGCCGTCTGACTTCCGTTGCTCCTAAAGCAGTGCTATTATGGTAAGGATGGCCTCTGAGCGAGGCGAACGACATCAACTCAGTCTTAGAAAGGGAGGAGTGAGTGGAGGGGTATTCAGTTGGTTGCGATCTGCAACCTCACCTCTAGATGCCGCCAAATCCTACACACTGTACCTTTAAAATCACAATGCAATCAAGATAGTTCTTGTTTCTAACAACATACAGGTCGGCCTAGAAGAAACCATTCTGCACTAGTGCAACTTATCCTGGAATCTGATTCTCAAAGTACATCATTCTGTCGGTGAGGAGCTACAGTATGGACAATGCAGTGGAGATGTTCACTGAAAAATAAATCAAAACTGGCAGCAAGGCAAGACATGTAATACACAAAGAATTAAAAAGATGTGTTCCAGTAATAGATACCCACAGATGAAAGTTCCTGAATTTTAAGTTTACCTCCAGTGATATTCTATATGTTTCTTATTGTGAACAAATCCTATGAAAAGACCAAAACAAACTGAATTGATTTTACTAACAAGTTGTGTCTTTTTGAGCCATAAAGCTCCATTGTTGTCCAAAAAAAAAAAACGCCGTTACAAATATTCCTGCACAACAAGGATTCTGGGCACTGTAGTTTATTTTGAGGCAGTCCCACAGACACCGTCCTGCTGCAGTAAATACTCTTTTGAGCACCAAAATGTGTATTAATTCGCGGCTGAAAATAGTCCCCAACATATGCACAGCATACTCCTGTGTGAGTAATGTTTGCTACAGTGCTCTTAGAGACTTTTCTCTTCTGTTTTTTTCTCTATTTGATGTCCAGAGCATTAATATTGCATCAAACAACTATTGTCTATGTAAAGATATAAAGGAGTAATGTCTACCTGAGCAGAGAATGAAGTCACTCTCCCTCTGTGTTGGTTGTAATCCAAGCTTTGACGACATAGACTGGCCGGCCTTGCATGCTTTTAGTGCATGTTTCTGCATGTTTCTGCCAGCTCGCCTTCGCCATGTTGAGAGCCGTGCAGAAGCAATAGAAATGTTCCTAATCTTTAAAGATGTACGACTTCAGTAGGAACCAATGGGGGTTTGAATGACAGATCAACACACAGACACATTGATGCTTTTGGTCATTTCATGGCAATAAGAAAAATATAGAATAATAGCAGCCTAATCCTTTAAGTGAGGAACCGTTTGACTCATTCTGCTGGTTTCCAGATGAGGCTTTAACACAATGTTCGTATATGTCCCAAATTCTGCTCTGATTTGTCCTTCGAGTGCTCACCGGTCCATCAATCCTAAAAGATATGGATGAGACACAAACAGACTCGATACGTTCTGAACTCAAATCTTTGCATTTTGATGGATGTACTGCTGGGTGGTGCAGCCAGGTGCAAAACATCACAGGAAGATGGATGAAGCACTGCGGATATACGTTAACACTAAAATGGTGTCAGAAGATCTCATACAGTCCTCCAGCGTGTGAAGAAAGACAGCTGCGATTTCAAATGGAGGTGCTGTGTTTACATGCAGGCTGCAGATATTCTGGTAGCGTCAGCTCCTTCATTACCATCCTGCATGTAAACACAGTCCCTGCCTGTATATCTCATATGAGTCTCTCCATAGGTGGCGGCTGGGTGATGCTCCACATCTCCACGCGTGATCCCTCCTTCTCCTGCCGGCTGGGACTGTAGGTGCCGTGGGTGGCGCGGCGATTTAGCGCCACCACCAGGCTGACGGAGGTGAGGATGAGAACCAGCAGCAAGACGACGGACACCAGACTGATGGACAGTAAGAGGTCAGAGGTCAAACCCTCAGAGGTCAACTGGAGGGAAAGAGACAGAAACATTTGGTTTAAAGAAGCTCATTCACATGACGCATTGTTTATTTCTGTCTGTCTCACACGCTGTTTCTCACTCTCACACACACACTTCTCCTCTCCTCTCTGCTTTACACTACACCAGGCGCTCCACGCGAGCTGCCAAAGTGCTGATGGATGTGTTTCCCAGCTCAGCAGGTGGGTTGCGACCACCAGGAGCCTCGAGTTGCCGCGGACTGAAACCTCCCTCCGTCTGCCGCCTCTCTCGCAGTTTGGCAACGGCCAGCGCCAGCCCCAGCGTCGCCACTATCGCCAAGCCAACCAGACACGGAGCCAGCACGGCAGCCACCCGCGAGCTGTATGGAGCACGCTCCGTCTGTGGAGGATCACACACACACAGGCAAGATGCTGCCTGATGATCCCATTAGCATATAAACCACCAGAAACACACTCACACACCAGAAATAGCGCAAACATGATTCTTTTCTAGCAGGAAGAAAAGCTGCTGTACATGAAGCGTTTTAATGACTTGTGAAACCTGCTAAGATTCATTTTTAACTTGCAGCCTTGTGGCCCCTTTGATCATCACACACACACACACACACTTTACTACCGACCAGAAACACAATTACCCTGCATGCAAACACACAGATTTCTGACCTCGCAAGTCAAACCCAGCGAATCAAAGCTCCCAGTGTTAACATTCATTAACCAGCAGCAGAAGACGGAGCAGCAGATGCACTTACATCAGTAGTCGTGGTTGGTGTGATAGTCGTGACAGTCTGATTGGCTGCTACAAGGTTACCAACAGCTGTAAGTATCACTCCATTACACTTCAAATTGTAGCTGACACCATCTTCACAACTAAAGCATCATACTGAACTTGTCAGGCTAGGAAAAAAGAAATCTCAGAAGTCAGCAAACTTTACACTGAGCAATCAACATGGAAACATAATTCTTATAAAAATACAACCATCCGTATCCCGAGGCAAAAAATAACTTATGCACTGGTGCTCGACGCTGTAGACATTACACTTTCTCTTTCCCTTGCTACAGGTTTCTTTGTTGACTCCTGGAAAGTGCTTACCTGTCACTGCAGCACAGTTGGCTGTCAGAGCGAGTGTGACACAAGCGAGCCGGAGCAGCCTGCAGCCAGGACCCGCCATCACTCAGCGACTGCCACACACACACGACACGGAAATGTCTAACTAACCAGTCTCTAAGGTACAAGGCAAGGCCACCCTGAAGCCTCGGCAGAGCAGCTACACACACGAAGACGCCAGCGATGCTTCCCTGCTGTCAGCACTATCAACCTGCTCTGTGTGTGTCTGTGTGTGTGTGTGTGTGTGTGTGCCTGCCAGATAAGCTGCCCTCATACGTTTCTGTGAAGCAGACCGAACTTCTGTGAATGCCACCAGCTCTCTGCTGAAGCTGCACTTCAGCGCCAGATGCTGCCTTTTTCGCTGGCGAAGCACATTTCTCCCTCTCTGCTTCTCTCGCTCTCTCTCAAAGGACGGCCACATCAGTGCCGACACTGAGAAACTGCTTCCCATTTCCTCCCCTTCTTTCCTCACCATTAGGGCTACCTGTGCTTGCAAAGGACACACACACACATACATACATACGCATAGATTTGAAAAATACGAGATGGAAGAGAGGAAGCAGGTGTACGAGAGAAGGGTGCAACTGCATACTGACGACATGGTCAAAAGGAACATGGCTGCAGGGATTTGATCCCATTCACACACAAGAGGTTTTATTAGCCAGCATCATGCCCCCTGTGGTTGAGGTCAGGGCTCTGTCAACTTATTCCACATCAAATTCGGGAAAAACATTTCTTTATGAAAGGATAGGTTTCCAATTTTTCAAGTCAAACAATAGTAGCTGCCCGTGTGAACACTGAAACTGTTTTTTTGTAGGGCTGTCCTCGACCAAAGAAATGATTAATCGACCAACACTTGAACGATTTTGGCGACCAATCAATTAGTTGATTTAATCGACAGATCTGTAAAACTGAGTTTCTCCACAAAGAATCACACAAAAGCACTACTTTAAATCTTGTGTTTACCAGAGACGTGCTCATAAGTTTCTTAGAAATAAGTTATTTAGCATGAAAAAAAAATAAATAAAATTACCAATTGACTAAAGAAATCTTAGTAGACTAAGACCAAAACAACCGATTAATCAACTAAGAGGGGGCAGACCTAGTTTTTTGCTTGCTGTAATCATTCCTCCTGTTCATACTGGCCCGTTAAAAGAACCCTTCCTCATATGCTTTCAGTATAAGTAAAGTCTACGGCCCGAAATTCGTGCAAAAATGTTCAAACGTTTATCTAAAGCAGAAACGAGGCTTCAGCCTTACAGACAAATCAGGTGGATATCCCATGGATGCCAACACGTTCTCATACCAACTCGTCACTTGCCGCCTCTTTGTCACGTCCGTTGACGTCACTTTAGGATTAGGCAACAAAACCACTTAGTTAGGTTTAGGAAAGTAAAGTGAAAATATAAAGTGAAATGAAACTGAGACACGAACGAACAGCTGATTATAACGTGACGTACGGGACACAAACAGTGTCCTCCTGGATGAAAGCCTTGTGTTTGTTGAACCCATCCACCTCCCCTCCCTCCCACTCTTAGTGTGTCTTTGCGCTCTTTAAGCTACATCGCCACAGTCACTCCCGGCACATTTTCCCTGAACGTCTACTATTGCCGTAGATGGGTTTACATTGTAGTTAATAGAAAGCCAGGTGCGTTTCATACCGGTGCTAAAGGCTGGCTTTGTGTGTCGGTATCACACGCTAACGGCTGTGACAAAGCGTCAGTATTTGATGCCCTGGGAATGAGAATAAGAAGTCTCTCTTTTTGTTAATATCCCTCCACTGCAGCTCAACAAGGAATTTTATTTAAGCTTTTTCTTTATAATCTGAAACAAACTTTGAACTAATTTTTGCACAAAATGAGGACTGCAGATGTCGTCCCCTCCAGCACTTACACTGAAAGGATATTTTGATAGCCAGTATGAACAGGAGGAATGATTACAGCATGTAAAACCTGTTTCTATGTTGATATGAGCACCTGACTATTGTTTTAAGACATCATTTTAAAAATGTGAACCTATCCTTTAATCTTCCTTTATGCACAGAGGCATTTTCATATCAAAACAGAAGAGATGGTTCCCCAAAAAATGAAAAATACCCTCCGACTAACAGCAGCACTGTGCCTTCGCTCAGTGTGTCCATGAACTTGGGCTATTCTGGGATCTACTCACACTACATCTTGTTAAGAGAGATCAGGAGTCTATGTTTGGTGTCACGATAGCAACCTGACTCCGGCCTCCGCTCCTTTACTCACAAACACACACTGACACACACAGTTAGGAAATCAATGAAGGGATTTGTACGGCAGTTAACCTTCAACTGAAGTTTGACGTCTAGAGGAGAAAACGGAGGAAAAGAAAGTCAAATGTGTGGTGATGGAAGAGAAAATGAGGAAGATGAAAAGAGGACAGAAGACAGACAAAGGCTGATAAGATTTCTTTTTTTTATTTGACAACAAAGACTGGATTTAAATCGAGACAGGACATGAGGACAGAATGTGATGAAGGAAAGACAGACAAACAGGAAGTTACTGTCATACATCGAGCATGATGTCAGCACAACTAAAGACAGACAAAGACACAATCAAGTCCACGAGGAACAGAAGATGATTTAGTTTTTATGATATATGATTAGTGGTGAAAGTCGATTGGTACCGTTCAAGCAGAGCCGCGGAGGATTTTAGGCTTAAAATATCTTTGTTTCACTCACGAAGGTTTAGAGACGGATCTTCTTCTTTGGGTACAAATCAACACACAGCAGTCAGTCAGTCAGTCAGTTACCACGGTGCTCTGAACGCACGTCAACAACAAAGTGAGACATCTTGTCGTCTTCTAGCCCCTCTAGGTGCCTTTGTGACTATGACGCTGTATTTGATCGTTCACACATTCATCTGTACGGAGCTCCCAGAATCCAGTTCAGACAAGACTGACAGGATATCTTCAATGAGAAGCATTATAAATAAAACATATTCTATAATGTTCTTCACTGCATCAAACAGTGCTTTATTAGATGTAGACTATCCTTCCCTTAAGACCACAGAAACTATACTGCACAGGTTATTTGATCATTCATTTTACCAACAAGTTTAATAATAAATTTATCTTTTTGAATTTTTTTAAAGATTATTTTTTGGGCTCTTTATGCTTTAGTGTATAATCACCAGAAAATAAGAATTGTTGTGTCAGCCCTTTATATTTACATAAGTAGCGGGTCCTCTTCATGGAGTCCATGTTGCTTCGCCATGTTTCTACAGTAGCCCAGAACGGACAAACCAAACACTTGCTCTAGAGAGAGCCTTTCATGTTTTTACGTTTACTTTTTACACGTTTGGCCTTCAACTGCGGTAGTTTACGCTGAACAGTGCAAAACCATGGTACCACCAGCAAGGCAAGGCGAACGGCGTTGTATTCGGCCGCTCACGTTATTGCAGTCTTGAAAAGGGAGAAGTGAGCAGAGGGGTACTCACTTGGTTGCAATCTGCAACCACACCATTAGATGCCGCCAAATCCTACACACTGTCCCTTTAAGTGATTATGAAGCGACAAAATTGTCTGATTTCTCATTGTTTCAAATTAAATTTCTTGAACTTTTGGACTATTTGTTTGTCAAAACAAGCAGTTTGAATGTGTTACTTTGGGCCCTGAGAACATTTTGTTGGTTAAACGATTAATCAAATAATCAAGAAACATAATCAATAAGTTAATCAATACTGAATATGATCTTTAGTTGCAGCCCGAAACAGTTTTTTGTCTGTGTTGGTTTTGCAAGAGATTATTGCATCGGCGATCTATAGCTACTTCAATAAGTAGATTAAATTTGGTAATATAGTAAATAACTATACTGAATAAGGTGCTTCTGATGACTAACGTATAATTTTAAGGCACAGAAACAGCTCTGTGGTAACCTGACGTCAAACTAGAGACGTGTGCAGCGTGCTGTCATGAATACCTGATCTCTGTGCTTTGTGTGGTAAACCACCGGTCATTCTCATCTTTTATGATCAATCAATCACCCATACACATGCACTGACACACTTACAAACCCAACTCTGCACCCACTTTCTCAGTCCCAAAGTCAAGTGCAGACACATACACACACACACACACACACACACACACACACACACATTCAGTCCATATTGTCTCCCCAGTCCACCTCCGGCTCATCGTCCAGCCGGAGGATGAGGTAGGAGAGCAGCTGGAAGAGGTTCTGCCACAGCAGCACGGCCACGTAAAAGTAAATGTCGCTTACGTCTGTCTGGCACGTGTCTCCGGCGAAGCTCATGTCGCACACGCAGACAAATCTGTTGATGAGGTTGCGGCAGTAGCCACCGTTCAGACAGGGGTTGGACTTGCACTCGTCTACCTCCTGCTCGCACCTGCAGACACAGAATCACAGCTCAGTCAGGGACACTAAACATACATGAATATTAAATATTAGTTATGTCAATAATGCAAAAACTATATCACATAAAGTAGGAGGTTGGGGCGGTGGAGGAAGCTGCTGCAGCAAGCATTGGCATGAGTGTAATAGAGTAATTGGGAGAAGTGTCAGGATTAGGGCTGGGCAATATATCGATTTTATATTGATATCGTGATATGAGACTAGATATCGTCTTAGATTTTGGATATCGTGATATGGCATAAGTGTTGTCTTTTCCTGGTTTTAAAGGCTGCATTACAGTAAAATGATGTTACGGTCTTACCAGACTGTTGTAGCTGTTCTATTATTTGTCTTTACCAACTTAGTCATTATATCTTGATGATTATTTATCAGAAATCTCATTGTGTAGATATTTTGTAAAAGCCTTAATGGTCAACCCTACAATATCATCGAAATATCGATATTGAGGTATTTGGTCAAAAATATTGTGATATTTGTCGTGTTTAGAAGGTAACCCAGAAATTGTGAAATCTGGCAAAAACCTGCAAAAGCTCTCGTGAGACTCACTGCCCGACGAGCTATCCTAACCTTAACCATTTGAGGTCAATGCCTAACCTTAAAGGTACAGTATGTAGGATTTGGCTGCATCTAGTGGTGTGCATAATGCAACCAACTGAGTACTCCTCCTCTCACTCCTCCCTTTCCAAGTCTGCAGTAACGTGAGCCGCCGAGTGCAAAACCGTCCATCCTTACCATAATAACGCTACTTTAGCAGACGGCGGCTGACAGTACCACAGTTTTGCACTCCGCAGCTCCGCGGTTTCGCAGGCATGTCAGAAAACTACGGTGGCCTTCAGGTAACGTAAAAAGTCTCTCTCTAGAATCAGTGTTTGGTTTGTCCGTTCTGTTCTGGGCTACTGTAGAAACATGGCAGAGCAACATGGCAGACTCTGTGAAGAGGACCCGCTCCCTATGTAGATATTCTAAGCTACCAAAAACACAATGATTCAAATTTTCAAGTGATTATACACTAATGAAAACATAATTATGAATATTATATTCCATTTCTGCTAATAGATCCCCTGAAATGTTTCACACCGTTCCTTTAACTATTCAAGATCAATACCTAACCTTAACCATCTCGCAAGAGTTTCCCAACTCGTGGGCTTCCTTCTACACACAACCCATGTCACCCAGCCCTAGTCAGGATATATAATGGCCATGCTGTGCACCATGAATCTGATTGGATGTTGCTAGTCAGCTGATGGCTAAACAGCTGATGAATGAGTCAGTGATTGTGAAGCAGCTGATGCCAATCAGCAGAGGCAAGTGTTCTAACTGAACTAATGCTCTTAGTCAGGGGATGACATTGTGTCTCAGTATCTCAGTCTGCTCTGGATCCATTTTACAGGTAGTATTTATTCATATTGATATCTTTTTCTTTCCTACCGGTGTCCGATGAAGCCAGACGGACAGTCGCAGGACAGCTCTCGGTCAGTGCAGTTGCCTCCATTGAAGCAGGTGTAGTTTCTGATGTCATCGCCGCACACAGAAACAGTATGCTTAGGCCGTCTAGTAGGAGACAGTCAGACATGTAAGAGGGTAAATACATGTGTTTTATTTAAAGCCGTAGTATCTGAGGTATTGAGGCGTTCAGTAGGTCATGTGCAGCAGAGTTTGACGTCTTTACGTCTGCCGGAAGCAGAAGGATCAGCCAGCCAGGCAGGGAGCTGTATTGTTGGGCTTCCTGCAGCTCCCCACAGGGGAGACAAAGAGCCTTAATAAGATTAGAGACCTCTGGCAACTATTCACCAGCAGGAGGTCAAATCACATGTTCAGGAATGAAAAAGCCAACCATTTCTCTTTGGCCTCTATAACCTTCAGTTTGCCTGAAGCACAGCAGCTCTGCTCCAAACATGTTATTTATCTGTTGGCATCTTGGAATTCATCCCTCAATGGTTACAAAATACATTTTATTTTGGAAAGCGTACAATTTTTGTAGGTGAAGTTTTAATTTAGATGCCAGGAATCATTTTTGAACTGCAGCTGTCACTCATTCGAAACAATGGGTTTCTCATTTTAAGACAAACGGTGTCACAGGGAGCGTTAATATTAGCTTTGCTTGGCATTTTGTTGCACACAGTCAAACAAAAAAAACAGGAGACGTCGTACATGACATTTGAGAGACGAATATCTAACAGGAAACAAATAGCGAAACACCTGAGAAATAGAAAAAAGAAAACTTACATATTTCTGACAATAATGTACCACGGAAGCTCTTCAATGCGTTCACTGGAGAGGAACAGAGAGACAGAGACACAAACAAACAAAAAGAAGTCATTTTGATGAAAACTTTGCTGCGTGGATGTTCCCAGTAAAGGGAGATGTGCAGCTTGTCTTAGCGAGACACTTGCAAAGGTTTTCCTTGTGCAAAATGCAAGAGGCTGCGTGTTTACAGGATAAATGCTCGGAGGCGTTCCCCTGCTGGTTCTCCGAGGCAAACGGTAGATGACAGGAGGGAAAGAAACTGGCGCTGAACCAGAGAGGCTTGTGAGACACCGCAGCAGACTGAGGCCTTTTCTGGCTGACACTAGAATAGAAATGCAGCATCTGAGACGCTCACTGCAGGCTGCGGTTGAAATGCTGAACAGAGGCAGCGATGTGGAGACATTTACATTGAAGGGGTATGTTTTTTGTTGTTGTGCGGTCCCTTGTTTGGGCAATTTGGAGCATTTATTTGTGTTTTTTTGTGTTTAGTAACTAACTTAACTCTCAAAGTCATCTTCAGAGCATGAAGTCTTTATTATGGCATTGTTTTCTCTTCTGTTGTTGGTCTATGTTTCACACAAGCCTTTTGCACTTGCCAGAAAGGGACTATTTTATTCTATTCTATAGGGAGGCGAAGGCCCTTCCCTTTGGGTGGACCCCATGGGACCTTATTTCAGAAGAAATATGTACGTTAGTCAACACAGAGACACAAATCATGTTTTGATCCCATTTGAATTGTGCCATGAATCACACATATGATGTTTGTCAATTTAAAAGATGATTTTGCACGTCAAAAAAGTTGCAGTTTGTCGTAGTATCATTTCGTTTTGTTTGAAACCGCTCAGTGAACTACATCTCTCGTCTCGCACAATATACGTCACCAACACTAGCTAGCTAGTTAACGTAGCGATGTTCCACCCACAGATGTATCTTACCTGATGTGTTTCATCCAGCGACTCCTGGTCTTCTTATCAGCCGGGAAGCGAAAGTACAAGCGAGACCCTGTTGCTCATGTGAGTTCATCTCAGTATAAAACACACAACAATCATAGCTTCAGAGAGAGAGATGTCACTTGTGCGACTTTTGGGTGTGTAGTCTTTCTAATTATGTATTTTTACAGTCTTATCCTTCAACAGCTTTACAACAAACTGCGACTTTCTGGACTTGCAAAATTATCCTTTAAATTGACAAACATCACATGTGTGATTCTTGGCGCAATTCAAAAGGGATCAAAAAAAAAATATTTGTCACTCGCCGTTGACTACCGTTCATATTTTTCCCGAAATAAAGTCCATGGTGGTCCACAGGAAGGGGCGGGACTTCGGCTCTCTATAGTCCCGCTTTTCTGTTACTTACTTGCAAAGGGATCCGGTGTAGTTCGCGGCACAGAGGCAGGCGTACCTGTCCGGCCCGTGCAGGCAGGTGCCTCCGTTGGCACACAGGTGATTTTCACACACATCCACCTCCTCGTCACAGTCCACGCCGGCATAGCCAAACTCACAGGTGCACTCGTAGGTCAACCCGTTCACGCTGCAGTTGCCGTGAATGCAGGGACTGGAGACGCAGGTGTCGGTGAAGAAGCCGCAGCGTCTCCCGGCCCAGCCCGCCGCACAGCTGCAGTTGTAGGTGTTGAAGAGGTCCTGGCACTCCCCTCCGTTCAGGCAGGGGTCAGGCTCACACACGGGGGCCCCGCCGCAGCCGAGGAGCGCCGGTTGCGGCGACGTCTGAGTGAACTGCTCCTCCTGCAGGCGTGGGAGGTTCACATCAGAGGAGCTGAAGTAAGGCAGGGCGATGCCAGCCAGCTCTACTGTGCTCAGGCACCCAGCCAGCGACCACCCAACGTCAGGGGCCAGCCCTCCTAAGAAGATGTCCACTCCCTGCCTGAGGAAATTCAGGTTGCCTCCTTGGCTCCTGGAAGTGCTGGCTGCCTCTATTTCCTCATCCAGCACCAGAGTCCACCGGGAGGTTTGTGCCCACGGCGCCGCCATGAACAGGTGGACGCTGTGCCACTCGCCATCACTAACACTCGTCCTGCTGCTGAGGCTGATCGTAGACACATCCTCCTCCTCCTCCTCCTCCTCCTCTCTGTCATCTCTAGCAGTGCTCTGAAGCTCCAGGAAGAGAAAACCACCCTGGACGGAGAGTGTGATGAATGCCGAGCCCTTCTCCGCGTGGAATATGGCCGTGTTACGCTTTCGTGTGCGTAGGTTTAGGGAGAGGTTGGTTAGATTGCGGGATATGTGGCCGTTTCCCCGGTAGGACAACACAGTGCTGTCATTCAGGAAAGTTGCATTGGAGTAGCCTGGGAGATTAGAGAAAATCTATGTTTACACATTTACACACTCACTTTGTTGCACCATTAAAACTCTTACAATTTACAACAAGTGCATTCGGCAAGAGCACTGATTTCTAATCCAAAGATTACAAAAGCATTACAGCATGGCATTTAGCTGTGTGATAACAACTAGTTGGGGTCATGTGTCGGAAAATGCCCATAAGGAGCAGGTATCCTTGTGAGTTAATCGCTGAACATGGGTTGGCTTACAGGACAGACGGGCAACACAGCAAATCATCACTAATCCCAGCAAAAAAAAGGATAATCTGGTCTCAAGCCAATCCTGCTTTACGGAGCACAACACAGAGTATACTGTGAGGGCAGATTGAGGACAGTAGGCCTATATGTTGTATCACTCGGTTACATAATGGCCAATTATGACCAATTCCACAAACAAGGTCAAAGATTATGGAAAGTACATATAATGTAAATCTAGAGGTAAACAACTCTGTGTCTGGGTTTAAGGGGCTTTTATATAACTAAAGTCAAGTAGAACAAACTTCACCACTAATGATGCGGGACAAAAGTGAGCTCATTGTTAGGATGCTTTTGGAAAATCCATCCTCATTAATGCTATGACTGGTAGTGTATTAACAAAATGGGAAAAAAAGATCCATCTTAATGGGTTGAACATGAGTTATACCTTAGTTATAACCAATTACACAATCGGGTGCTAAACAATTTTCTAAACTCTGCATAAGGGTTTTTCACAACCAGAGCTGTAAACTAGGACATGAGTCAGTAGTGTTTCATGCTATTGTTAGTCTGAAACAACACATTCTCATCTCAACTGGTCACATATTGACGCTTTGTGAGGACCCCTTGGCGTAACTTTCTAACGCAGTGGGTGGTCCAGCATGTCAAACTATGGCGCTCCACTAAAGTTGCAGTTAAACACGTGGTTAACGTTGTTAATTCAAACAAAAACACTTGCTTAGGTTTAGGAAGAAACATCATGGTTTGGTTTAAAATTACAACGTTTGTAAAGGGAAAGTCAAACTTAACGTTGTGAACACAAAGACAAACAACACATTGTTGGTTTCATAAGGGACACAAACAGCGGTCTCCTGGATGAAAGCCCTGTGTTTGTTGGACCCATCCACCTCCCCTCCTTTCTGCCCTACGTGTTTTTTCCGGATGGGTTTACATTGTAGTTAATGGAAAGCCCTGTGGGTCTCATACAGACATTAAAGGGTGCCTTGTGCGTCGGTATCACACGCTGAGCGGCGTGACAAAGCGTCAGTGATTGACGCCCTGGGAATGAGAACGGGCTGTCTGAACATGGCCTTAAGACTTCAGTGTGCCCATGAAGATTTGTGACCTCATTGGTTTCAAATGACTTGAGAAACAACCTGGACATGTCTCAAACACATCTGCTTGTAACTGTTGAAATCGTGGACACAACTTACATTCATATCCCTGGTTCAGCATCCTGCACTCTGAGTCTGTGGGGCAAGGTGACAGCTCGCACCACCGGACATCCTCACAGCGCCGCCCTGCTGTCTTGGGAGGGCAGGTGCAGTTGAAGTCATCCCAAAGGGAGTAGCACACCCCACCGTTCAGACAAGGGTTCGTCTGAGGATGATACAGGGGATCACTTTAACCAAATAACTGCACTAAATATGAGATGTAACAATACTGTATGTGAATGCTTAATTGAAAGGAACCCAAATCTTTTTACTCACACCGCAGGCATTGTCCCCAGAGCATCCAGCAGTCACATTTTCCAGGATCTCTAGAGGATAAGACCTCACTGAGGTGTCCAACCCAAAGAACTGCAGCCTCCTGTCGTTGATCCTCAGGTCCTGGATACAGCCTTTAAAAAATCCACGAAACTCTGAAGTCGTCCAACTCTCCAACAGACCTCCCACATACACAGTATGTCCTGCTTGGACATTGACCGTCCTGACTTCCACATCGCCCTGTTTCTGAGCTGCTACATACAGCGCCATACGACCCTCTGTCACCTCTACGCTCACAAAGTGGACTTCCCCGTCATCAATCGCACTCTCCGCCATCAGGCTCCCGAAGTCATTCAGTTGAACTGTGATCTTGCCGTCCTCCAGCCACATGTGCAGGTACTGGCTGCTGCTGCTGCTGTTGGCAAACGCCAGGAGGAGTCCATAGTGTCTCCGTGTACGCAGGAAGAGGGAGATGGAGAGGTTGTGACCCAGATCTTCGGTGACGGTGAACGCTGCGTAACTCTGAGAGTCCTCGTTCCCGAAGCGAGCGGTCACGTGCTCTACAAAAAGGTAGAAAAGGTGAATACAATGAGACAACAAAACGTTTCAGGTTAAAGACGACGTGACTTGGCTGGCTGGGTGTCAACATCAGGAAAACATCTTCAAATCTTCTCAGCTTGGCCAGTATGCATGTTCAAAAAGGTTTTTATAAGTTTGAGAATATAATTTATTTGCAGCCCTTGCAGAAAAAACATTGTACTCAACCTGAGACAAAAAGAGAGCTGGGATGTATGTAACTTGATGTCAGTCTATTAAATAGGCGTTATCAGTCGCTATAGGCACCATAGATGTGGGTCAGTAGGGGCCTACTACACCGACTAGTATGTTTTATCATCTATTCACATGGTAGATCTCAGAAAGAAGGAATGTAGAAATTATGATATGAGCAGAAGTGAAAGTCAGGTGCTGTGGTATCAGGTTTTTCCCAGTGAGTTACCTCCGGGTTTGAGAAGTGAAGCCAATGTTGAAGTGCTTTAAACTTGCATTCTTTCTAATAGCCAGCAGGGGGTGACTCCTCTGGTTGCAAAAAGAAGTCTGATTGCATAGAAGTCTATGAGAAAATGACTCTACTTCTCACTTGATTTATTACCTCAGTAAACAGAGTTTATGGTCTGAATCGCTAGTTTCAAGTCTTCTTCAACCCAGCATGATGTTCATTTAGTAAATTATGGTCCCATTTAGAGTCAAACAGACCATAAAGTAGGGTATGCTTTGGGTCGTGACTACCTTGTGATTGACAGGTCGTTACCACAGTGTTGTCCGGTCTGGGAGTTGTCCGTGTTTTCTTTTTAGAACTTTGTCACTCCTGGTAGCAAAACAACATGGCGACGGCCAAACACCAAGATGACAACAGCCAAAATGCTGAACTCATGGCTTCAAAACGGCAGTCCACAAACCAATGGGTGACGTCATGGTGACTACATCCACTTCTTATATATAGTCTCTGGTTTTCATCCAGGAGGTTGGGGTTCGCCTCCCATGTGAAACGCGTTGTTGTCTTTGTGTTCACAAGCCTTAACCTTTGCTTTCACTTTTGAAACTTAGTTATTTTAAGCCAAAACACAATGTTTTTCCATAAACTTAAGTAAATGGTTTTGTTGCCTGAACCTAAAGAAGCCTTTTTGTTTGTGTTCAAAACATAATATTTCATGCACATGTTGCTTGTTGCTTTTTGGTTTCACTTTTACAACATAGTAGACGTAGTAGGCCCCTAGTGACCGACATCTATGGTGCTTATAGTGACCGGTAACGCCTATTTAATGGCCTGACTTTTATTACTATTTATTCAGCTTTTGTCTTCAGCACAGGGGAGTAAAATTATTTTTTTTCTCATCTGTGCTGAGCATAGAATCCAAATATTTACTATTAAAAAAGCATTATGATATATTTGTGTTTTAGCAAAACGAACTAACTGAAGAAAAAGACATTTTATGTCGAGGTCCCTAGAAGAACGGGCAAATGAAGAGGAAATTCAAGCAGCCACCAGCCCTCATGTTCTGTATGTTCTATGTCCACTGTCAGCACTTTCCAATGTGGGTTGTTCACCTTATAAAGCAGAGCAGCATAGAGGACACACGGTGTATGACAGGTCATATAAAAACCTTATGAAAGCTCTGATGTGTATGTGTGTGGATATTTTGGAGTGTGTAGGTGTGTTTGATCAGTAATCTGCTTTGATAGACTCAAGAGTCTATAGATATCATCTGTAGAAAAACTGAACTATTCAATATTTACAGGAGAAACTTGAGTGAGAAACTACAACTTTTTCATTCTACTTATTATTTTTGTTTTTTGGTGTATTGAGCTCAGTATTCAACTGTATACTGTTTCCTTGCATGTTGTGTGTATTTCCAAAATAGAATCCCTTATATCCTTAATCCAGTGCGTCAGATAAGAGGATCTCTGCCGCCGTCCTTTACTGTGGCTTTTGATTTGCCTCATCTCTACCCCCTTATCTTATATCGGACAGCAACTGAGGATGTTAATTATCCACTTAAGAAATTTAATTAAATTCAACTAATCAGGTTGTCTCAAAGCTTAAAGACTCCCAGACTTCTATATCTGCTTTTGGTAATTAGCTATCCCAAACTTTTCCTTACATTTCTAGTTTGATGGGACTAGTAGATTTAGTAAACCAAAATCTTCTCCACAGTTTGTACACTGTGTTGCTGCTATCTGACTTGTCCAATTCCACCACCTGATGTCTAATATTTCACAGCAGCTGTAAACATACCCTCCTCACAGTCCTGCCCCTCGTAAGGCCTCGGACATCGGCACTGGTAGCTCTGCCACAGGTTGACACACTGTCCTCTGTTTTGGCAAGGCACGTCCAGGCAGCGGTCCCTGTGGCTGCAGCCGGGGGACACGTTGACAGCAGAGTCGCTCAGCCACTCCTCAGGGACGATGAGCTGCCAGTCCACAAACACATCCCGCATGCAGCCAATGAACGCCGGAAGTGGAGAGTCCTGAAGCACTCCTCCGATGAAAGTGTCCTGAGGAGGAGACACCAGCATGGCCAGGGTGCTTTGGACCGAGCCCACCTTGTGGCACGACTGGCCCTCACAATTCGCAGCATCATCCAAGAGTGTCAGACTGAGCATCCAGTTTCTGAGCACAGCCTCCACAGTATGCCACTCTCCATCTGTGACGTTGTGTGGAAGCTCCAGGACTTGGCTCGGGTGTTCTGCTTCGTCTGCTTCGGCCCCAGCGGAGTCCTCCTTCCTCAGGGTGAGGTGAAGCCGCCCTTCGTCCAGCTCCAGGCTCAGCAGCAGACCCCTGCTGCTCCGCTGGAACAACAACGCTCTGGGCAGAGTGGTCTTGAAGCTGAGGGTGATGTTGCAGGACACAACGGCATCCACCAGGGGGCTCTGCAGCAGCAGGTAGCCTTTGCGCTCGAAGGAGAAGGTGGTGGGGGTCTCACAGACGGGTCCCGTGTGCCCAGGTGAGCAGGAACAGGTGTATCCGTGAGTCTCGTTCAACAGGAAAGGAGAGCAAGAGCCCTGGTTCTGGCATTCATGTCCCTCACAGCCCACTAGCCTCACATCACAGTTCACACCTCCATAGAGGACGCCATCGTGACTCTGTTTGGGGCAGTGGCAAGTGTAGCCTCCA
The DNA here is from genome assembly GCF_015220745.1 of Sebastes umbrosus. Taxonomy (NCBI): domain Eukaryota; kingdom Metazoa; phylum Chordata; class Actinopteri; order Perciformes; family Sebastidae; genus Sebastes; species Sebastes umbrosus. Next base: position 6,015,062 of record NC_051273.1, on the reverse strand, counting down.
ACATGGCTCTCACACCGGCCCCCATTCTGGCAGGGATGGGGGTCACACTGGTTTATCACCTCCTGGCAGAGGGAACCTGTTAGAAAAATAGAACGTCACATCAAGCTTGTGTTTTTACACCAAGAGGAGACATAACCCCTCTTAAAGGAGCAGTGTGTAGGATTTAGTGACATCTAGCAGTGAGGTTGCAGATTGAAACCAATTTAAACCTCTCCCGTGTGCCAAGCGTGTAGGGGAACTACGGTGGCTGACGTGAAAACGCGAATGGCCCTCTCTAGAGCCAGTTGTTGTAACAGTAGCATAAGTCATTTGGAGAATAGCAGAGCCAGTGTGAGAAGTGAGTGGTGAAGGAAGAGAGGGAGAGTGGCAGCAAATGTATGTGAGCAAAGAAGTGAGCGAGTGGAGCAGAAGACAGAGTTAGTTTAGCTCTGAGAATATCAAGTGAAGTTGCAGTAACGGTATGTCCGTTCTGGGCTACTGTAGAAAACATGGCATCAGACTCCGTGAAGAGAGGTCCCTATGTAGATATAAGTGGCTCATTCTAAGGTAACGAAAACACAACAATTCCTTTTATTATTTCAGGTGATTAAACACTGATGAAAACATACTTATTAATATTATATTCCATTTCTGCCAATAGATCCCCCTAATTGTTACACACTGGCCTTTTACACTTTGTTACTGCTGCCATTAAACAACTTATGTAACGTGGCCTGATTTTAATTATTCTTCTCACTGAGGAGGGAATTATTGTCATTATTCTTTGTTCTGCAATAGATTTCTTTGCCGCGTGTTTACTACAAACAAGTCACATTCATACACTTACATAATGAGGAACACACTGGTATCATGTTCTCTATGCTGGTGGTGTGTGTTACACCACCCAAATACCAGTATGTTCAACTATTACGTATCCATGTATTATCCTCTTAACATTGTTTGTCTGCTTGTTTGCGTTTGTCCCCAGAAATGTAAATGCTATCAGCATTTTAAATTTGTACTGTAGACAAATGGTTAGATTTAAAAACGAATGCAGTGAGTAGGCACATATGGAGCAACAACTATAGTTATATAGTACAAAGAGTAGTAGAAAAATACTGTAATAACAGGTGTATTTGTTTTGTATTGTTAGAAGAAAAGTAGAACATAGGAATTAAATACCTATTACGTAATAATATACTAAATATCTATTTCTTCTGATGTTACCTGTTCCAAGCAACAAAATCCCCCAAATCCATGGTGCGGGTGTCCACATCATGCCGTCACTCTTTCCCCCTGGATAGCCCCAGACTTGTCTAACTGCATCATATTAGTTTGTGTGTTTGCACGCCGTCCCAGCGAAGGTCTGCTCGTTGTCGACAGTTCTACAACAACGTAGGGCTGAGTGGCTCCAGTCAGGAGACCGGCAAAGCCAGATCCTGGGGATTAAACTAATGCTATTTGGCCACCTTACTGAGTCAGTACCACAGCGACTGGCAGGGAGTCAATTTTTAGAACACAACTCTCAGCAGGCAACAGCTCACAGTCTTACCTACATCGTTAGATCAAGTCTTGTGTAAGCAGGAAAACTGGGATTTTCTGCTTTTGCAACTGCAAAGTATAATATGATGTAACATTGATCCCTGCAACAATGCAAAGCTTCTCTGGACATCAATACAACAACAATATACTGTGAATATGTGAATGTTATTATATATAGAGTATTATCAATTATATGACCTGTACACCAAATCTCCTACCAACTACTAATTTACAGTAATACTGTAATACTCTTTTAATATATATTTTGAATAATAGCTAAACATTCCCATTTTAAATCGACCCTTTCACCCTGCTGTGTGTTGCTTCAATCAGAAACTGCTCATTCCCCTGATCAGAGACTGACTATACAGTACACACGGTCAGACCTGTGTAAGACATAATGAATTCAGTGTGGTTAATCAGAATAAATTACCTGTTGTTCCTAGAGGACAGCTGCAGATGTAGCCTGCAGCATGCTGCTGGTCATAGTGTTCAGGCAGCAGAGGCTCGCTGCCATACAGAGCCTGCCACGATCTCTCAATGCAGCGGCCTCCATGCATGCACGGGTTGCTGCCACACTCATTGACGTCGACGTCGCACTGACGACCCTCAAACCCTGGAATGAGGAGGTCAGACAGACGGGTATAATATAAGATTTACAGCACATATGACATCCTATGTTGATGAAGTAAAATTATCAGTATGTCTTCATGCAGCTATAAACTTGATTATGGTTGGAGACCACTGTTTTAAGTAAACTGCAGCTCACTCTTTCACCATCACTTGTCTCATTCTCTGTTTGCAAATTCATTTCTCATCTCTAACTCTGACCTCCACCTGTTTCTCTAACTGCTATATTTGTGTGTCTTGACCTTTAAAGGGGACCAATTATGCTTTTTCCCTTTCCTTTAGTGTGTTATATAGTTTTTTGTGCATGTAAAAGGTCTGCAAAGTTACCAGTCCCAAAGTCCATGCACGCCAAAGGGAGTTACTCTACCCCACAGAAACACTGCTACTGAACTGCCTGAAACGCCTTGATTGAAGTCCTGCCTTTTGTTCCGTAATGTGATGATGTCACCAAGTAACACATTTCACCTAGCAGCTAGTTTGGCACGTCCTTGAACAAAGTTAGTTCGAGTGGAGCTGGAGTAGAGTCTGAAGAGTTTGCTTCAGTTGACCAATCACAACAGTGGGCCAGCCGACCAATCAGAGCAGACTGGGCTTTTCGGGGAGGGGGGGCAGGAACTCAAACAGAGTGTTTCAGACAGAGGGTGAGGTGCTCCACAACAGCCGGGAAAATTAAAGCATTTTTTGAACATTAAAACATGTAAACATGTTCTAGTAGAAACCCCAAATACAAATATGCACCTGAAAATGAGCATTATAGGTCCTCTTTAAAAAAATATTCTCCTTTAAAAATTCCAAAATCTGTAACTCAGAAATACTTTTTTTTTTCTGTTAACTGAGCGAGAAAGTGCTTCATGTACCTGGCCAGCATTCACAGCTGTAGTTACCCTGGTTGTCCTTGCAGATGGCGCTGTTGAAGCAGGGTTCAGAGAGGCATGGGGGAAGCGGTGTCTCACAGCGTCTGCCAGTGAAGGCTGTGTGAGAGCAGTCACAGCTGTAGCTGAGACAATCAAGGAGATTATTTACAGTATTTCCTCCAGGCTGTGTTTACAGGTGTCAAATTTAAATATATAAGGTATCTGTAAATTTTGCTTTCTAAACTTGACAAGAGTAACAATTTCTTATTTTCAGCTGCATCTGCAGCTGTTCCACTTACTCATTCACCGCATCTACACACAGAGCCCCATTCTGGCATGGCTGCTCTTGGCACTCGTCAATGTTGATTTTGCATCGGTGTCCTTGGAAACCGGGCAGGCAGGTGCAAGTGAAGCCATTGGTGTAGTCATGGCAACCGCCGCCATTGAGACATGGTTGTGATTGACACTCATCAATCTGGAGCTCACAAGTGGCCCCTGTGCACATCAAAGCAGGACAGAAGTCAGAGGGCGACTGAGGGCAGGGGGCAAAAGTGAACACAGCTTTCATGTGTACTAGCTGTGATCATGTGTGGATTCCTCTTTTATCTCACAGCAAGGCTTCTGCAGCTGTCTACAAACAATACATTGCATTATATCTCTAAATGTATTCCTGCACAAAAAAAATCTTATCTTCATGAAACGAGGGAGAAAGATGATGAGAATGAAAGTTCAACATGAATAAATAAAACTAAAAAGACATGATTTAGACTACCTAAATGCAGAAAATCATATGGACAATGAAATAGATGACACTTGAGTCACTGACTATTTTAGGATTGAAATGATGTGGTCTAGCTCTTGGGAGACCCAACACTGTTCTTTTCACTCACCGGTGAACCCCGGAGAACACAGACAGGAGAACCTGCCCACTCTGTCCACACAAGTGGCCCCGTTCCTGCAGGGCTGTGACACACACTCGTTCACGTCAATCTGACAGTGAGCACCCTGGAACCCCGGCACACAGTAGCACGAGTAGCCGTCCCCGCGGGTTCTGCATATCGCCCTGTTTTGGCAGGGGTTTGGAGAGCACCGGTCCACTGATGGAGGAGGCCTGTCAGGAGATGCACCTATGAACAGATCACATTTAGAAATATTGATATCACGCAATAGCATTGTTCTTAGTACTTAGGCTGTGCGGATAAACAAAAGCAGTATTGTCATTCCTCCTGATGAAAAATATTTGCAATATGCTACTTCTCATATTGTTTTTTTTTGTCTTGGAGCAAAATAATAGTTTGTTACAACTAAACCTACATTGGTGACTGATAAAATGTACTTTATAACATTTGGTTGTATCTACATGACTGTAAAATTAGAAGCTACGTGACAAAGAATACAGTCCAAACAATCCCTTGTGTGCCTTAATCGTTCCTCTGTTATGTAACAACTGTTTGCATCAATGTACATCGATGGAACGGACATGCGCTTGATTGCTGTTTTAGTTTGATCATGTCTGGCATGAAGCCCTTGTATTTCTGTTTGGATTTGATAAAAAACAATCTAGCAGCTGTCAGTACAAGGACTTTAAATTTAAGGGCCTCTCAAGGCGTCATGGCTGGCTGCCATAGGAACCAATTTCACTGTTTGGCTTCAATCTATTTCCATGGTGACCGCATCCGACCGATGATTTGAGGCTTTTACTTCTTTACACTTTATGTTGTGTTGTAATCAGCAGGACATTAAAGTCACGCTGCCAGAGCTCTGGGTTCAGTCAACACATGCCATACATACTAATCAGAGGATCAACACTGGATCGACATGGTGTAGGACATAATCATGTGTGTTTTAAACATCGGTTTCTATTTAAAGTGGCAATCTTGAAGATTTCCATTTAAATTAATGACTGTTAAGTCATTAGGCTATCTATCGCTGACGGAGATAACACAATGGTGATTGAGCCCATGGCTCACTGATGAAAATATTGCATATTTATTTGCAGTATTATGTACTGGGTGTCTGTGGTCACATTCCAAGAAAAACAATGCTGTATTACAGTTTTTCTCCATTGTAAACACACAAAAAATTCAACTATGCACACAATTCTGAAAAGCTCATGTGTCAACAAAAAGACTCCAGACGGCTGAACACTGAGCAAAATTCACATTGTTTTCACTAAAATAGAAATTGCTAATCAACCAGGACTGAAATCTTAAGGATTGCCCCTTCAGAGTTTTGTTCATGTTAATGTCACTCAAGTTAAATACAATTTTTGGTTGTTAATTTTACTGTTTTTTAATTTAATTTTGCACACGGGATGGCTTCATCGTCCCCGGCCTCCACCCCTTATGGAGTTTGACAATGTCTACAGCGCCTGACTTCTGTTTCTGCTCCTGTCATAAGTTCTACGGTCGCTGTCGTCTTATTTTGTACCATCTTTCCGTGATTTACCATGTGAATAGATGATAAGACCTACTAGTGGGTGTAGTAGGCCCCTACTGACCCACATCTATGGAGCTTATAGTGACTGATAACGCCTATTTAATAACCTGACAACAGTCTAATCGGCTGAAAATATTCAAACTCATGGTTGCTCATTTTTCATGGCTGCATTATAAAATTTGATTTAAATATTTTATATAACTTGAGTTCTATGGATTTGAGCAGTGTGAGGCATCACATCATGATTTTATAAAGATGTACCAACCAGTTGGTCAAGCAAGATCTTAAACAGTTTCACTGTGACCTGAAAACCAAACGTCTTGAGAACCTCAATCCTGTGATGATGAATTTCTTATTTCTTCACTCTTCCTGACTCTCAAATCATATATCATGTCTACCTTGAGACTCGCCCCCTGCAGCTCTTACATATGCAGGAGAACATCAAAGACAAATAGCTACCATGAGGCATCTCAAAACTGCCATACTCCAGGCAGAACAAATGGGAGCAGCTCAGACGCAGCGATTCTCGTAATCCATGGAATGTGTATATAGGGGGCCACAGACGCCACAAAAAGGAGGCTTCAAATCAGATGAAATGATAATCAGACTGCACCGCATTTTTAAGTGTGTTTTGCATGAGAAAGATTCAGCATCATTTTGCACACTGATATGAACATAGATATTCCAATAATCTTCCTCACAGATGATAATCACACTCAGTAATCATGCCTCAAGAGCACAATCAGGCTGAGTGCTGACTATACAGACGTAGAAGAGTGCAATTACACTCCGTCTTCACCGACTCGGGCACCAATCTTCTGCCATTGGTGGAGGTCAATCAATCCCACAGACGGTTGTTTGGGTTCTCCACCAGCAGCTTACAATGTACACGTCTAGACTTGGACTTGGAGGTATGGGCCGAGTGTCCTGGGGGTGTGATGGAGATGCTCTGACCATATGCCTATATCAGCTCTCATTACAACCAGAATCAGCCAGTAAATTCAGACCAGATTAGAGGCATGCTGCATATGTTATGTCTACAAAAACACAGACTTTTATAACCATGGAGAAAGAAATCACCAGGTATATTTTTTTAAGGAAACCATGACAGGTGGTGTGTCTGTTGCTCTTTACTGAATCCAGTGTTCTTCACTATTCCCCTAAGGCAGAGTTCAGAGCATTCAGAGCCAGGCCTGTCACAGCTCCAGCCAACTACACATCCCCTCCCACAGCATGTAAGGCTTTTTTCATATGCAAATTACTTCTAAGGCTCTTTTGTTTGGTCCTATCTGGAGGCCCTCTAAATGGCACATGCGGGGCCACCTGACAGATGCATGTCGCCGGTGTCTGTCTGTTTGTTTCAGTGGTGATAAGAAGACATGTTATTGTCGGGTGTTTTGTAGAGATTCAGAGACATATAGTGCCTCCCCCTCCTTTAGTCCCATCACTTATCCTCACACCCCCTCATGGGTCACTATGCTGCCCCCCCATTGTTAGATTTCTTTTTGTCCTTGTATAGAAAATGTGTAGAGATCACAATGATGTCAACTCTCACAGTCTTAATTTATATTCCAAGCATGGACTGGTTCAAATACAAGCTGGACTCAAATTCAAAACACAGAATCTGGTATCAATCTGCTCTACTTCATTTCAAGGTTTAAGGAAACTTTTCCAAGAAAGTGTTATTAATAAAAATGTTGAATTAGTGTACTTGAAGGCATGGAGAGAATTGGAAGTGAGGGGATGCAACACCAACTCTAGTTTTGTGGGTGTTCAAATAGCAAAAAGCACTATCTATAGGCTACTTCTACAAATGACATAACACTGATTATAGTTACTTATAAGGACATTTATGATTATTATTATTAGCTGCAGCATCACATCAAACAAGTATTCCTGGTAAACAATGGGAGAAGAAGCAGTCACTTACCACCTATCACAACCAGTGATGAGATGAGAATTGTGCATGCAAGTATTTCAAAATGATGATGATAGCGAATTAAATCCATAATCGTGACAGGAAACCATCCTGATCGTTGTGCTGAAGTCTTGTTGTCACACACGGATCTCTCTGCTGCTGCTGCTTCTGCAGCTGCTGCTGCGACTCATCTGTTGTCAACTCCAGATCCACTTGATGCACACTTCTCTTCTTGATGGAGCACCATCAAGAGCCTCCATCACACATGAAATAATAATAATAAAAGAGACCACAGCGTGGCGTTCAACAGGCTGCACACACACACACACACACTGTCTGTCTCCCACCCAGTGGGTGCAGAGCTGCACAGTGACGGGTTATAATGGGAGGGAGTTACAGCTATCTCAGAAGGATATCTGATGTTTAGAAAGAGCATTTAAATATCACAGAAATGAGTACTTATAAGAGTAACCAAATATTATAATTTACATGTAGCCTTTTGTAGCTAAATGTATAGTTCCTTCAGCTACAGCAAAAAAAAAAACTTTTACTAAATTTCGAATATATAATTGATGATATAATAATCATGATATCACAAATGAATAAGCCTATTGATCCATTCCTGAGGGACTGAATAGAAAATAGGAAATGGGAGTGACTCAATCAAAGAATGATCAGGTTTCAGAATCAATGGTTATTATTATTATTATTGATTTAAAGAATGTAATTATTAAAAAAATAAAATAAAATATAGGCCAATTTTAACGCTTGATATCATGCATTGAAGTGATGGGGGATTTATTGTATTTTCTGATATCAAAAACTATATTGTTGATGTAAAGAAGATGATATTATCATCATATATACATGATGCTAAAACGCCTCCAATAGGAGACATTGTTCTGTAAATATTGTAGATATCTCATTCTAGGACACCAGTAAATGAAAGTAATAAAATATGTTACTACTACTACTACTACCAATAATGATTATGATAATGATAATGATAATAATAATAATAATAATAATAATAATAATAATAATATAACGACAAAAAATTAGAAATGTTTTTATTTTATTATATTATATGTATTGAATTATATTTATTTATTTATTTGTATTTAATAATATTTTTTTGCTCCATTTACACAAAAGGAGAGCAGAAGATAGACACAAAAATTAAATTAAATTAAATTAAATTAAATTAAATTAAATTAAATTAAATTAAATTAATTAATTAATTAATTAATTAATCAAATTGTATTAATTAATTAACAAAACAAAATAAATCTATATTGTATATTTAATTTTATTCTATTTCCTATGTTATGCAAATGAACGAACTTCAGCGTCCACGTTTCCATAGCAACGCCAGCAGGAAGTGTAACCTCAGGGGGAGAGGAGAGGAACGTTTTTGGGGGTCAAATAAAACCAGCTTCTCGTCCGCATGACTTTGTCAAAGTTTGGGAATTGTGTTGCCAAAACCTTGTTGTAACTTCTCCACCGTGAGTCCAGGATGTCTGCGTCCATGAGAGCCAGTTCAGCGCCCAGTTCATCGAGGCCGGAGGGAGAACTGGACACCACAGGTGATGTTAACCTAACACAGTACAGTCAGTAGGGGAGCTACCTGTTAGCCAAGTGTTACAGTGCTAAGCTAACAGGTGGAAGATAAACAAACACAACATGAGCTCATGTTAGAGAAACTCAGCACACATCACCTCACACAGTAAGTTAGACATACAAACTTTTTATTACATGACTGATTACATTCACACAGCTAGCTATCTGTTTCTCAAAGATAAATACAAACTAACACAATTATAGATAGATAGATAGTAACTTAATTGATTCCTTTGGAAATTCAAGTTTCCAGCATCTCAGTTCCATAGTGCAAAACATGTTAGTAAAAAGGCAGTAAAAAAGTTAGTAGTGCAAAGTACAAAAAAATATACCAGATATAAAAATACAAGGAGATGAAGAAAAACTGTTAAAACTGAATATAGTGCAGGGTAATAACTAAGATACACGACTATTAAAAAAGTGAGTATAGTGCAGGGTAACTCCAGTAGCTTAGTCTATGAAAGTACACTGTGTGAATTATTATCTGTCCTGCAGAAGAGGATGAGGATATACAACACACTATAGGATAGATATCCTATAGTGTGTTGTATATCCTCATCACATTTATCAGAGCAATAGTTTTAAATAATACAGGTGGATCATATGAGAATGTGTGGATACTTGTTTTTGTGTAATTTTAAAGAGTTTGGAAAATATATATTCTTGACATAAACTAATAAACAATATTGTTTATTGTTTATTTATTTTGCACAATTTAAGACTATACAACATAACAAAATAAATAAATCAGTAATATACAGTGCAGACATTAATATAAAGAAATAATATGACTACATAATAGTGATAATAACTAAATCACCCTTTGTTTGAAATACACTGCACATCATCTTGCCTACTCTCCTATCCAACTGGAACTAAAATATTCCATCTGATGTACAATGCAAGTTATGATAAATCAAACAAATATGGAAAGCCTGAAGTTACTGTAGGGCTGCACAATTATGGCCAAAATGATAATCACGATTATTTAGATCAATATTGAGATCATGATTATTTATCACGATTATTCATTGATTTTAGCGACAACATATTTTTATTGCACTTTCATATTTAAATAAACAGAGCACTGCTTTCACTTCCATGCTGTTCTACATTCCTGCTGATGTACAAATGATTGAAAAATTCTGCAATATTGCAATATAAAAAAATTCAGGAATATTCACCCTAGCCTTTTGTTAGCTACATTTTAAAGTTAAATGCATCAATCTGGTGTACTTCGAGAAAATTCAAAATTAACAACATTAGAGGCTAGATAAACAATTTTATGCTCTTAATTTAATCATAAACACATTGGTTGCATAGATAATATCTATCCCCAAAAGTAAAGCCAAAACATCTCAATCGCCAGCTGGTGGCCGGCTGTTTCTTTGGTAAGGGCTTGATTTATGCGGCAGAGTTTTCTATGAGCGGAGCACACATTTGAAACTTCAATATCACAGGCGATCATGTTCATTTAATTGTGGGAAGCCCAAATCGTGTTCGCGATTGATATACGATTAATTGTGCAGCCCTACCTGAGGTGTACTTTATATCCTTATTCCTTGTGCATGATGCAAGAAAAATATGGACATGTTATGAAAACATCAAACTTTAAGACTCATACATGTACATGCATACCATCCCCTCATACCAAGGTCAGACACTGAGTGAGTTATACACCTACTGGTTTGTTTGAGTTTGATTTTATTTTTCTCTGCGGTGGAACTAAATTTTGTTATCCCAGCAGAGAGCAGAAATACACAACTTTCTCCTGTCAACAACCACGCCATCCCAGATGAGCTGCTGGTCAGCCTCACCTCCACTGTCTGCAGCAAGAGCGCACTCGAGCACGCTGCACACCATCAGCACTGCAAGGTACATTCAACCCCCATTGCTATCTATCAAAGAGGGTTATTTCTGTCACAGAGTTCACACCAGTGTTCCTAAGATGACTTTCTATACAGGGCTGTGGAATCAGACGGCCGGATCCAGTCTGGCATCACCCGCTCGGACGCAAGAAATATAAGTTCTTTCTGGAGCAGCCAACGTCCCTGACTGGAGCCGGCAGGTCAGCTAGACCAACGACACATATGCAACAACATAAGCAATGTTGTTGCAACTATGAAGTCGATCCAAAAGATCTCATTTGAACTGCATGTCAATCAGTGGGGTTTTGTTATCTAGTAAAATGTTACTTGCATATACTGTATCAGTAAATACAGCAACACAGTTATGCATGTTTACTCTTGACAATAATACAGGACAGGGTTAATACAAACCCAGCTTGGTTTTGATTTTTGCATTTTCATAACTGGATCTAGCAAAGCCAAACACATTTTAGGTTCTGTCCTAAGTTAGTTATCTTTAATCACATAATTCAATTATTGCTCTAGAATCAGGGCAACTTTAGATGTCTCAATTTGTCTTTCTGCAATTTGCTGATGATTTAAGAGACTAGATGTTCTTGTTTTTTCTTTTCTGTTTGCATGGTGTCCATACAGGGATATTTCGTTCCTGTGTGATGCTATGGTAACCCAGAGGAAGACAACACCCCTCCCACCACTGAGTGACAGGAGCGTCATTGAAGACACGCAGGTGAGCTGCCTCAGCTGACCTGTTTTGACTTTCTGGCCTTGTAACCATTTATGACAAAAAGAAGGAGCACCTGAGAATGTGCCTTAATTTCCATTTTCAATTTATCATAACTTACCTTTATATGGTGTAGCACAAAATCAAAAGCAGTACTTTACAACATAACAAAATAGGGCTGCACAATTAATTGAATATTAATTGAGATCACGATTCTGGCTTCCCACAATTAAAAGAACATGATCAACTGCGATATTGACGTATAAAATGCATGCTCCGCTCATAGAAAACTCTGCTTAAAGCGCTTCCTAAACAAAGAGCTAAAGATGCACCGTCAATCAGCAGCCAAAATATTTGAATAAAGATACAATCATTTATTTCCTAATCATCTGAATTGTGGGTTTTTATGCAAATAACCACTATAGATGACAATAACAAAGTAAAAGGATGACATTTAGAATTTTTGACAGTTGGAATGTAGCACAACATGGAAGTGAAAACAGCGCTCTGTTTTTTAAAATGTGAATGTTCCTAAAATCTATGAATAATTGTGATCTCAGTATTGATCAAAATAATCGTGATTATCATTTTGGCCATAATCGTGTAGCGCTATAACAAAATCAACCAGATTTGACAAGAAAAACATAAAGGGATACCATTCGGATTCACATTACAATGTGTCCATACTTTACGATCAGTTTTACAGTAACTTCAAAGATGTTTAAAAGTTCAGTAACAGAAGGTTTTACAGTTATAAATAGTACTGATTTTAAATTCCCATTTATTGCCATTCATCTATACATGTACGCAAGTATACAGTGTGAGTGAGGTGATAACCACGGCCGCTCTGTTTTTCAGATCTTGAGTGTCTCAGAAAGTCTGATCCCGGAAGACTATCACATAGTGAAAAACAAAGGGCTGCGGAGCCTTGAGCTCTTTGAGGAGTGAGCCTGCTTCATTAAGTTCATCAACATCATTAATGTTAACTGTGCACCCTCATAGTATCATTAGAATTACATTTTTCCGTGAACTCTCGTGTTGCTTCTCACCCTCAGTGCCTTCACAGTGCAGCTACAGGATGAAGCGCAGAAGCTACGGGTCTTCCCTTCGCTGTGAGTTCTGAATTAGTAATGATACAGCTTAATAGTAGGAAGTAATAGTACTGTGTGCCGTTAGGTAGGCAAAGTGCTGGCGAGATAAGGGATGTGTGTATGTTCTGTGTGTCCAGGAAGCCCAGTGGCAGACTGGAAGTGATCCAGCTGATGAACATCATGGATGACATGCTGGAGAAGGCCGGAGTGGATCAAGAGACTGAGGAGCTGACAGATATCTCTGAGGTAGGCAGACAGAGGAGCAGAAAGTGCACAGGCTGCTCTGTGCCTCTATTGTTGACACTGCTGTGCTACATGTACAGTGAAAAATACAAACTGGTGCAACATCAGACTTTTGGGCTGCTTTTATCCAAATTTGGATATATGTGAATTACTTCCTGCCTCATCAAAAACACAATGTGCCGAGTGTACTGTGAGTGTGTTACTTTCGACTGGTAGCATTCCTGTCATAACCACAACATACTATTTAGTAAAATGTATATATGAAAAACAAATATGTTCAGAGATTCTTCTACAAGCATAGCCATCTATACATATTAGAATCAGTGCAATGAACTGTGTTACAGATGGAGGGTTTGCTGGAGCTGGTGCAGGTTGAGCAAAACATCTACAACATTGTTTTCCATGAAGTGATCCGGCAGGTCAGCGTAGGCTGTGCTGAGAGAGGACAGCTGCTCGCCAAACTCAGGTTAGCAGCCAATACATTAGGACAGCACCTACATGGTAGAACCTTCATTAGCCTTACGTGCCTTGAAACCAGTTAAAAACATGGAAATATGGATGTAAATAAGTTACCTCACGTTGATTCTGAAACATATGTTGACAGTTTTTTTAACAGAAAATGTTCAGAAAATCGTATCCAGTAATGACCCCAGGAAGCCTTTTTCACAGCAGCTCTTGTGTTTGTGTGTCCAGACAGCGCTACCAGTCCCTGCTCGAGCGACTCCCCATTCGTCTGAAGGCTCTGCACACTGAGGCAGTGGCGCAGCGCGTTCTGGACCGCCGGCTCACTGAGGAGATCCACCGCATCAAGGCGTGCATCCAGCAGCTCAACATGTACGTAGGTCAGGTGTCAGGCTGCTGGGTTATGATGAATGGAATTACTGGAACGTTTTCATATAGGGATTCTATTTAAACGCAAAAAATTTAATAATAGCACTCATTACAATGTGTGAATATGAGAAATGTGTTTGCTTATTTCTCTGTATGTGTTTGTATGGGTGTGCATCCTCTTCACAGGGAGCTGTCCAGAATCAAAGACCATGATGCCTTTGTGTCCCGGCAGGCGGAGCGCGCTCACCGGCAGCTGGCTGAGGAGCTCGAGCAGACTATCACCAGCTCAGAGTCGGTACCTCATAGGACTGAATTGAACCACTGTTCAGTCAGTCCACGACACATTTTCATCAAGTTGTTGCATTCCAAAATTCTCCAGCATGAAGAACATTATGAAGCTTATTCACCTGGGCGATATGAGATATGATTTATTTCAAGGGAAATGTACTTGCGCCTTGATCAAAATAATGACAAAAAACTACTGTAAAGAGTAATACTGTAGAAACAGATACTGCTACCAATGCATCCTTGTAGTAATGTACACAGTAGTCGTTATTGTATCTTTAATTATTGCTTCCAAAAAATAGCATTTTAGAGACTCAAATAAGTGTTATGAGGGGGAGAAAAACAGTATTTTCTAAATATTTACTTCTGAGATGGAGCCTAAGTTCAGCAAGTACGCAGTGTAAAAGTACAACACCAAGTGTTCCCTCTTAAACGGTGCATGTGCTCTTCTCAGTGTGGTCCAGGGTTACCACGAGCTGTATGAGATGCAGAGGGCTCGCCTTGAGGCTCAGCTGCTCCAGATGACCGAGGAGAAAGACTGTTGGAGCCAGCTCACCTTCCGCCTCGCCCTCAAGGTGTGATGTCATTTTTTTTCTTTCAATTGGACTCACCTCGTGTGTTAGTTTCATGTGGGCTGTTATTCTGAATAAATAATAGATTAACTGATTTTGCTTGTGGAATCAGAAGGAATTAGAAAGATATAGTTTTATTATATAGATAACTGTGGCTCACTTTGTTGCTCACTATGATTTTTGGGTTGTAAGGATCATTTTTTTCTGTGATTGTCAGGTGATCAGAGTAAAGAAGCTGCAGCTGGTCAGTCGGCTGCATATCATCGAGCAGAGCTGGTTCAAGACAGCCGAGCACTGCAGCCTCTACATCGCTTTGAAGGTAACAACGCAGTTCCTGTTTGCTTAACACTTTCTGTGTTGCTCATGGCAAAAACACCAAACGCCCCAGATGACTCTTCTTTGGAAATATCCCTGGTGGTTCAATTACACTCTGACTATGAAAGTGACCATCCTGCTGTAGGACACAGAGGCCCTGAATATCATCAGGGAGCTTGCTGACTACTGGAAAGAACAGCTGACTGCTATCATGTCCCAGCTGAAGGAGACTGAGCATGCTCAGTGTGAACAGATCACTGGCATCCAGCAAGGCATCGCCGAGTGGCTCACCTTCTGCACCACACAGAACAAGTAAGGGCACGCTAAGATACCCAAGGAGATTATGTAAGCTTTCATGTTTATCCATTATTATAAAGTGTATTCAGTTAAAGAAAATATACTTTTATGGAAAGCTGTAATAACCTACGTTACGCCCAGTATAGAGTCGATGATCAGCAAAGTAATTGAGAGCAATTTATGGAAGAAGAGATTGATCTGTGTCGGTATTCTGCCAAAGATGCTCTTACTCTCTTTCAAGGTGTTCACACCCAAAATATGAGACGGCTTCAGTGGAAAAGATTAGCGCTGATGTGAAGCAGTGGTCAAATGTAAGACAGTACATTTACTTCTTCTGTCTGTGTTTTTCTCATCACTGTTATTGATGTAATCCATCTGATGTGTTGAACACGTGGCTTGATGTTCAAATAAACCAGGACAAATCCGTTTTTAAAGCATGTTATTTTGTTTCAGTCTCGTGAGGTAGTGGCCATTTTGCCAGATTGTATCTATTTGGAATAGATTTTATTCCAAATATTTACAGTGGAAACCTCTTATAGTGATCATATTTGTCCTAGTCAAATTGATTACTATAAGTGGATGATTATTAGAACCTTTTTTTCTTTTTCTTTATTTCCCATCTAATTGACATATACTTATGATATGAATATAAAGTAATGAAACAGACAGCTTTACTATCTACTGAATTGTATTGACTGTTTCAAACGCTTTTCAAATTACTGTATACATTAAATTACTGTACTGTGTTTGATTCAAATACTATAATACAGTACTGTTTATATAATATAGCTTACTGTAGTTCAAATTATAATCAGGCTAAAGCTTAAAACAGTATTGTGCTTTTAACAAATACAGTAACATCAGTAATGCAAATAGGTTACTAAGCCACAGCTTGGTGATGGTTTCCGTGCCTTTCTAAATTTTTAACAGGCCTGAAAATAAACTAAAGGCTATCATTGCCTGATATAAAAATAAAATCTATCAATGTTTTTCCATATGTTGCCATGTAAGAAAACACCCAAAATGAATACTAGAAGCGGACAGCTTGATTACTATAAGATAATTATTTAATCAGCATTTGTATAGGAGTGATTCTTTTTGATCCATATAAGCGGTTGATCACTGTAACCATGATCAATGTAAGCGGTTTCCACTGTAGTGAAATGTGGGTCTTTCAATATGTCTAATCAACAGCTAAGATTCCTTTGTTATCCTTAAGTCCTCCTCTGTGTTGTGTTTCTCTGCAGACGTTGGCCCTCCTGTGTGACTGCTACCAAGGTGAGACGCTGCTTTGTTGCCAGCAAACGCTGGGCGAGATCGGCCGTGTCCAGGACAGATGGCTGAATATGAGCTTTGAGCTGTTTAGAAGACACCCTTTTCCTGACGGGGAACCCTGTGGAGGCCAACAGGCCCAAAGAGAGCTTGACCAGGTCCTATCTGAGCTCCTCAAACAGCTGGACACCCAAGTCAGTGGAGAGAATGGTGAGGGCTGATAGAGACACAATTTTGAATCATTTTAAATGAGTTAGAAACTATTATTTTGAGGCCTACAGACGGGTAAGTAAAGTATACACAAGCTATCACAGAATATTTATATATATTCATATATCTTTGTTTTTTCTTAATGTTTTCATGGGTCTCATTGTGGGATATAATCCTTAAGATATAGACTTACTGTAACTGTTGAAACAGATTCCAGCAATACTGTTTCAGGGATCCACGGACAGATCATTTCGCTATTCGGGTTGATGGAGCCCTGGGTTTCAAGGCTCGGTGCAGCGATTCGCCGGCCAAAACTGATGTCTGTCTCTGACTGGCTGAAGCTGGAGAAGGAACTGAGCAATTGGCAGGATTTGGCTGAAAAAGCTCTTCAGAATGTCTCCAACATGCAGACAGAGAACGAAAAGGACAAAGACAAGCCTGACATATAGTAAGTTTGGTTAAAACAATGGATTTAATGAAAAGGCAAATGCCTTTGATGAAACTTTTGAATGTTCTGCAGTACAAGAAATTTGGTATTCTGGATGTGTTTGTGAATCAAACACTTGTCATTAGAAAAGTCTTTATTTATCAACACAGCAACAAATATATAAGCTTTTTAAGCTTTTCTAAACACATTGTATTCCTTGCTGGTGATAAAATGGGAGTGGAAGTTTTAATGAGCTGACAGAAAAACTTCAAACTTAGAGAAAAATTAAGACTACATGTATTCTGAAATATAAATATTTCCTTTTCTGTTGTTTGTTCAAACAGTACAGAGACAAAAAAGGTGTCAGACAAAGTACAGGAGTTCATTACCAGCCTGTCCAGCTTCACTGATGGTGAGAACCAGAAACTCAGTGAGAAGGTGAGTACAACAATGTCACTTACATTTCCCTCAAGTGTTTTGGAACAAACACATCAACTCCATGAATGTAATGGTCAGATATTACACAGACAATACATCTGAATGACCAAAACCACTCCTAACATGTTGTGTCTCAGCTCAACTCGTGTAGATGACAAAAAATATAAGATTTACTACATTGTTATATATCTTATTAATGTGTTTGTTTGCTGTAATGTTACATGTTCCTGTCCTACCAGGTCACTGCTATTCACATGGCTCAGACCCGCTGGATGTTGGATCTGTTGCTCCTCATGGTACCTGACCATAGCGAGGAGCACAACCACAAAGAACAGGAACACCACTACACTGCAAACGTCTCACTGCAGACACTGAATGAGGATGCCAAGATGCTGGCTGAGAAACTGGACTTTTTTTCCATGTACATCAGCAGGTAGCAGAAGTGTTTACAATTCACAATTTAAACTCTGTTGTCTTACACAAGTACTGAACTGAATTGTATTACAGAGGGCATTGAAAACCTCTTTACACTATGCATACTAACTAACAACATACAGAAATTAAATGATGGATAAAGTTACTTAAGGATTTTACTCATCAGGAAATGTCTGTTTTTGACCGCAGCTCTTGCAAACTGATTCTGGAGGAGCAGATTCAGGACAACGTATATGAAGTTGAGAGTGAAAATGAGATGAATGAGTGCAGAAAGCTGCAGGTAAACAAAGTTCTGGTGCACAATATAGCAAAGAATTGATAGTAACATCAGAGCTGCATGTTATACATTTCACCAGTAATCATGGCTTTAGGTACACTAGAAACATCAAGAGACGCATCAAACCTACATTCTATTAAGACTGAACAGCAGCTCTGTTCTACTCTTGTGTGTTCAAACATTACAAAAGTCCAGCAGAGGGAGCCATACTGCAGTTACAGATTAGTGTGAGGTAAACTAAGCAGACCTACAAGTGTACTGTGTGTGTGTTGGTGTGTCCGTCCTCAGAGGGAGTGCACTGATTGGGTGGAGTCCTGTATAATCCTGCTCTCAGGATTG
Source organism: Sebastes umbrosus (assembly GCF_015220745.1). Taxonomy (NCBI): domain Eukaryota; kingdom Metazoa; phylum Chordata; class Actinopteri; order Perciformes; family Sebastidae; genus Sebastes; species Sebastes umbrosus. The sequence continues at coordinate 5,996,459 of NC_051273.1, read as the reverse complement.
ACAGGTGGTCCTGTGGATCTGCCGGTCCGACAGGCTGAGCCTGCCTCCAGCAGTGATGAGCCGGTCTCTCCAGCAGAAAGCATGGAGTCTCTGGTGAGCAGTCAATTTAAATACAACCCTAATTAATTAATGATTGAATTGTGACTATAAAACATGTTTGCCAAAGATGAGCGTGGCCATGGTTGATTATTATATTTCAAGTTAGTTATGTCTTTATTACAGTTTTTCTTATTCACTTTGGCTCAATTCTCAAATGAGAATTAGTTTTTTCAAAACAATAAGTTCAAATCTCTAAACCATTAGTTTGTTGTTCACAACAGATGAGAATTTCTCATTCATTCAAGCAAATTGCACGTGTTTTGGCATATGTGCAAAAGAGTCAGCACAATTGTCTACAATTTGCACAATAACCACTTGCACATGTCTTGCTGATTAAAACTGATGAGTTGATTCTTAGTGAAATTTTCATCCTCTTCACAACTTCTAAACTTTATTTCATTATTTGAGCTATCACATGCAAAATTATGCATTCAATTATCAAAATCTATTAGACATATATATGTATATTCCATATCTATAACATGGTGTTACGTACTGTCAAGAGGTGTAATTAATTGTTTTTTCACTGAACTACAGCAGATTATTTTAGACTGTGGTTGTACTGGGCAACTTCCAGGTGTGAATGTGTAACTGTGTGATTGTGATCAGGGCGTTCCTGAAAAAGAGAGCATTGCTCTCAGTGAACCTCCCCCTGAATAAATAAAGGTTGAAACATCAGAGGAGAGATCGTCATTGATCAAGTATCAGATTTTACTGTAGTCAAGGTCTGACGCTGGCATCAGTCACCCAATTAAATTGTGATCAGCTCAACACAGTTTCACATCTGAAACTTGTGAAAGTGACACCAAGGCATCGTGTAGTTTTGTCTGAATCAAAAGTCAGTGTTTTGGAGATTTTGGTGTGTGTGTGTTTATAGGTGAATCAAGAGGTTTCAGCGGAGCCTGTAGCAGACATTGAGGTCAAAGATGAGACTGATGCAGAGCCGAGAGAGGTGAGTCATATTAAAAGCTGTGGAGTATGAACGAAAAGGTCAATGACTCCTTGTAACTATTCAGAGTAGACTACTACTATTGAATTGAATCGAACCGAAATCGCATCGTGGCAGACTTTGCGATATTAGCAAATATCATATCGTTGTCCAAATAATCAATATAATAACATATCGTGACACAACTAGTGATTTACACCCTTAGTAGGTAGTCAATCTGTTATTTAAACAGAGGATCAAGGTTGAAGCTCCTGTTTCAGCAAATATCTGACCTCTGAAAGTTTCACCTAGCAAGACACTGAGACCCAGAGCCGTCAAGTTTGTGTGGGACATTTGTGCTTTTAGTGACTCTTACAACAAATTTATGAACCCTTTAGCAATGTCTTTAAGTTTTTATGTTTGCTAAAATATATTTTGTTTTGTGAAGTCGAACTGAAAGGCCCTGACTAAAGGTGTAAATAACTATTCTGTATGTTGATTAATGAAATTAACTTAGAATTTTATATCCCTGACCAGCATTGTTTGGTTTTCATTTATTGTATATCATGCATTCTGATTTGTTAAAATGATAATATGCAATAAGGTATTCAACAACAGTCATCAAATGAATGTTATTCCTGATGGTAGTGATGAGGGCAGTGAGTGTGCTCTTGTTTCTCCACAGTACACTGCTGAAGGACACGACACACAACAAGAGGTTTGTCAATATAGTTTCTATTAAAGTGTACTTAGATTGTAGTCTGCACATTAGTGAAAAAAACATTTTAAAAAATCTGGTCTGAAAAAAGACAAATCCAGTGCTAGTCTGGAACAGACTATGAAAAACATGTATTTCTCTCTTCTCTCAGGTCAGGAAATCTTTGGAGTATTTGTGACAGAACAGTTATAAGGAATTAAATAAACTCCTGAGGAAAACGGGGGATTTTACAAATGTGTCTTATCAAAGGAACACAGCTTGTTTCATACATGTATGTTCATTGTACAGTGTGAACCAGACTAAGTTGCTAAAAACAGTGGTGGTGTTGTTGTCGTCGTTGTCGTTTTCCTGCAGGGGGAGCTAACGGTCTGTGAGAGCCCAGTGGTGAAGCTGATCAACTATGATGGAAACATTACACAAAGAAAGCTGGGAGAGAGCAGTGTCCACCTGAATGGGGTTAGTGGCATGACTTTCACTGTTTATAGAGCTGAACAAACTGCCTGTATGTCTCCCTGACTATCCATCCGTCTGTCTGTCACTGTCTGTCAGACTGAGGAACTGGTTGTGTCTCCAGCGACAGATGAAGCCCAGAAAGCGTTTAGTGATCTGACCACAGTAGGATTACTGCAGCAGGATCTGCAGTAAGTTCACTTTCTTATCACTGAGTGGAACTCATTCCTGTTTTTGTAATACTGTGATAATATATAATATCAATCATGTCACCTTTTAGTGGGGAAATCTATGTTTTTTTTAATGACCAGTTTGTCCATGTACTGTTTTAAACACTTGCTGGCTATTAGCTCATTTGTGCCACACAGGAATTATGTTTATTTATTGTTTAAAATAACAACTGGGAAGCTAGCATGAGCAACATTTACCACCATAGCTGAACAGCATATGCTTTTGTATTGCTCTCATAATTAGTCAGAAAGACACTTCTACACTCAGTGGTAGAATGTCACTAAGTATATTCACTCAAGTACTGTACTTAAGTACAATTTTGAGGTATTTTTACTTTACTTGAGTATTTCCATTTTATGCTACTTTCTACTTCTACTCCACTACATCTCAGAGGCAGATATTGTACTTTTTACTCCACTACATGTATTTCAAAATTTTAGTTACTAGTTACTTTGCAAATTTAGATTATTGATACAAAATAAGTAAACTAATAGGTTATAATATATTATTATAACTTAAGCCACCCAGCAATATATTTAGTAATTAAAATGAACTCCACCTTTACCAGCTACAACATTAAAGTGATGAACACACAAATGCATCAATAATTATAATTCAATGATATAATATATACAGTATGTTTATGAAGCGGGCCATTCTGCATAATGAGTATTTTTACTTTCGGTAAGTAAAAGTAAGGAGTCAAATTTGGAATGCAGGCTTTTTATTTGTAACAGAGTATTTCTACACTCAAGTAAAAGATCTTAATACTTCCTCCACCACTGTTTACACCTTGCAGATTTGGAGTTTATTAGGCAAAATCCCATCAGAAGGGCAACAAAGGAATAAATATATACGATTTGCTGTCGAGTTCAGTAGCCATCAAGCACACATCAGCCAAGTTTCTGTGGTTGTTCAGAAATGGAGAGTGGACCTCTATTGACTTGTGGATGTGCAGAGGACATCCAGGTTAGATCTCTCTCCATGTGTGTGTCAGTGATTCAGAGCTGCGGGGCCAGAGTGCCGAGCAGCGAGCTCTGAAGGCTGAGGAAGCACTGCAGGCAGCGTTGGAGAAAATCCAGGACTTGGAGAGACAACGGCAGGGTTGGCCGAGTCTGGAGCCCAAAAGTAGTGAAGGTACCGACTAAACAACAAAATATATAAACTTTTAACTGAGACAGAGAGACAGTAACACAGTATTAAAGGTTCGTTCACGTCTTTGTTTGTGTTGCAGAGAAAAACAGAACATCACCACCTCCCCCCTCACCAGTAACAACCCCAGCACCTCCAAAGAAAACCAAACCATCAAGCAGCACCAAAAAGACCAAGAAACGGTTATCTGCCGTGTGACCAGGAAGTGTTACAACGTTATATGTATGTCCCATCACAGTCCATCAAACCAGTAAATGAAAAGCACCAAGGGTGTTATGACTTCTGGTGCACATTACCAACACATGTACTCTCTCAGAAGTATACATTGTAGCACACAGGAATAAAAAACAAGAATAAACAAGAAGCATCATTCACCAGCGCTACCATCCAAGTATCAGGAGGATGTCCAATATGCAGACTGCTTGCCTGTTTTATGAGGATGACTATAGTGAAGTCATCATTTACGTAATGGCTTGCTGTGTTTTTTGTTTAACCTTGTGATATGTCTGACTCCAAGTAAAGGCAAATCAGTTTTTGTTTCCTTCCAAAAAATTAAGTTTCTGCAGGCATTACATTTGAAAAAGTTTGAATTCTCTGGACCTTTATTATCAAGACATGGAAATTGTCACCAGCTTGTTCACCAGCGTAAACCACTTAAATTCCAAAGCTCTCTGGAGGAAAATATTCATTATTAACTCATATCTAATTTGTACTTGAATAAGCATTCATTTGGCTTCATTATTACTTTCTTAAACATGATAAAAATCTCCTGAAACTCTACCATAAACTGAGAATCACTGTCTCACACTCGCTTCTGTTAGGTGTTCAATAATAATTTAGAACATTTCAACAATAAAAAGCTTTCATGTCTTAATGTTCTGTCACATCATTGGCGAGTCTTTATCTGGTTCCCTCTCTGTCGTCCCTCCCTCTCCTTCGAAGGCAGGGGGAGGAGGGAGTGGTAGGGATGAGAGGTCAGGGGTCAAGCTGAGGAGATCTGGAGGGAGAGGAAGGACCAGAGCGGGATGGAGGAGACGGAGGGAAGCCCTGAACCCCTCCCAGGTGTCTCTCTCCCCTTCTGCTGCTTTTACCTGGAGGAGAGAAGGACTGCTGTTGGAAACACGTTTGCTTTACAAACACTGCTGAGAATGCAGAAATGATCTCACTGGCAGAGCTAAACCAAGGCTGTGCTCTGGGCTGAAAAAACATAGCAAAATGGTTTGAAATGGAAAAGGAAATCATGGTTTGTTGAGCCACTGGCTTTCCAAAGGTTTTACAAATAATGCTGATAATAATAAAGTTCTTAGTTAAATGCCATATTTGACAAATAAACTGAAAATTGATGAACCATAAACACTTACAATTCAAATACAAACATTAAGATATAAAACAAAAAACATTAGATTCTAAAAATCTGGTATAGTTACTCACTCTGACCTGGTGTTGTCTCTTGGCCTCGGCCTCAGCAGCCAAACTCTGCTGTAACTCCACAGGAAAACTGAGCTCGTCTCTGACAGAAAATCAAACACAAGCCTGGTCAGCAGGAAGATCACAGTACACTACAAATCTCTACATTCCTCTCTGCTGCTTACCTGGAAAAAAAAATCAAAGCTTTCAGAGAAAAAATACTTTGCACTCAGAAAGTGATGCAGTTTTTCAGGAGCACTGCCATCGTATTGTACAAAGCAACCTCTTTTTCTTTTGGGCTGACATGTTTCTTGAAAAATCATCTTGATTCTGGTTTAGCCATTTAAAGCATCATCAGCTGTTAATATCAGGTTTTGATGCCAGGCCTTGCAAGAGGGTCATCACTACCAGACTCTACACCCAACGGTAGACCAGAATGCATTTCTGCCACAGGATGTAATGTGCTTTGTGAATGAAACACACTAACTGAGGTTAATTACAATAAATTATCTTTGTTTGTTATCTTCAGTCTTACATGTCTGCTCTCTCCACCCTGATGCCCCAGCGGCAAGCAACAGAGTCAACAGCTGCTTGTATCTGCTGTCCCATCCTCCTCCTGTGCAGCAGGATGTGGCTGAGTGTGTATTGAGCGAGAATGTCTCTGACCGCCGCCTGGACCAGAGTCTGCAGCACCGTGGTCAGACTAGACAGAGCCGCGCTGCACAGTGCCACGTTCTCTATCTGGTAATAACACACTGCACTCAGCTCCGGCCTCACCAAGTCCCTTGTCACCACCTGGGGACACACGTATGAGAAGTCAGCAGTCTAATGCAGTTAAACCTTTGTCACTGTCTGGTTAATTAGTTATTTTACTCACCATCCTAAAAGGTTGAGAAACAAAGATGGAATCTCACTTTAATGAAAACTTCTGTGAAGATACTTTAGTGAAAGTAGTTGCTGAGGTTTTCCAGCCAGTGACAAATACGTCTGATCTCTTTATGGACTATGGAAGACTGCAGTAAACAGCTACTTCATTATCCATCATTTTTACCAATGGAGGTAAATATGAATATGTCAGTTGTGTTTTTGTTCATTGTTCTGTACCGTGTGAGGAGGAACCTTCAGCATTGTCAGACGGATGTCGACCTTGTGACACACATCCAGGAGTGGGAGGTAGAAAAGAAGGCCTGGAGAGAGAAGGGAGAAGGGTTTGATCTAAGGACAGATTTCTAACATTAAAGGTACAGTGTGTAGGATTTGGCGGCATCTAGTGGTGTGGTTGCAGATTGCAACCAACTAAGTACCCCTCTGCTCACTCCTCCTTCTTGTAAGACTGCGGTAACATGAGCCACCAAGTGCAAAACCGTGGTAACGCCGTTCCCCTTGCTCAGAGGCCATCCTCACCATAATAACACTACTTTAGGAGCAACGGAAGCGGCTGGCGGAACCATGGTTTTGCACTCTGCTGCTCACGTTACCGCAGTTTCACAAGCGTGTCGGAGAACTACGGTGGCCTTCAGGTAACGTAAAAACATGAAAGGCTCTCTCTAGAGCCAGTGTTTGGTTTGTCCGTTCTGGGCTACTGTAGAAACACTGCGGACTCTGTGAAGAGTACCCGCTCCCTATGTAGATATGAAAGGCTCATTCTAAGCTAACAAAAACACAACAATTCTTAGTTTCAGGTGATTATACACTAATGAAAACTTAGTTATGAATATTATATTATATTTCTGCTAATAGATCACACACTGTTCCTTCAATTATTTTATTTTTTTAATAATTTTCCTATGATGTTTTGGATGACAGAAAACATGCAGATGACTAAAACATTTGAAGTACTTGTGGGGTGTCCAAATTTGACATGATTCAGCTGTGTTCACTAGCCAACTTAACCCAACAGTAATTCAAACACTGAAACACAGTAATTGGTGACAACCTGGTCCTCTGGGTCTTCCACGCAGTAGGTGACCCAGTCTGAAGATCACAGCTCTCTCATGCTCCCTCACTACCTGTCAATCAAAGTGACAGATAACAGTCAGTCCATATGAATGCAGGACAGTAATGGATGAATGTCATGATGAATGACATTGACACATTTTTGTTGTTTTGGCTGTGAACTCTATTAGAAATTGAACAATTGCTATGAGGTGAAAATGCTCACTATCTAAAATAGCCCATTTTCATGCTAAAAATCCCCAATAATAATTAAAGGTACATTATTGTCCAGTGTTTGGTTTCTGTTCGGTCTGTGGTGTAGTTCGTACTTTGACACAGAACCAGATGGAAAGAGGGAGGAAGAGGAGAACCAGAGCCAAGACGAAGACCATCAGCAGCCACTCAAACACTCCCAGGTTCCTGCGCTTCAGACCTGCAGAGATCTATAGTACTTAGTATGAAGAAATCCCACCAAGATACTCAGATTCAGTATAATTTTTTTAGTTTTTTTGAGTTATGATTGTCAATACCAAGAAAAATGCTGCAAATTGACATTATCTGTATCATCACATTCTTGAATTTACATTACTATTTATTTTATTATCTGTAATTTCAGGTCAGGAACTGGAAAAAAAAAAAAAAAAAACACAACAGAAATAAAAGCATTTCCCTCGCTGCACATACAATGTACCAGGCTTTGACTTACCGTCCTCCTGCTCCGCTGCCTCCAGGAGCCCCAGGTTCTCCTCCTTGACCTCATCCTCTCTCACGCTGTCTATGTCCACCACCGTGGATCTCACCTTCACTTCTGTCTCCTGCTCCACCTTCAACTCATGTGTCTCTGGCTTCTCCTTCTGCAGCCTCTCTTTCCTCACTGATGATGCCTCAGGGACCCGGCCTGCCTTCGATGGCCTTTGTCTGTGACTTCTGGGAAGTGCAGAGGCTCCGCTCTCCCTCTCCTTCCTGGGCGTCATTCTGGATCTCTGCGGGAGACCAGGGTTGACATCGGAGGACCTTTCCATACTGGCAGGAGGCTCTGGTGCATAGGAGTGATGGCTGTTGGGATGTTTCTGCTCGATGGGTGAATGGATGGTTGTCTTTTTTGGGTGAAAGCAGAGAGGAAGGAGAAACGTTGTGACTTTTACTGCTTCCTCTGGCTGGAGGTCTGTAACTGGAGTCAGTGGTGCTGTCATCTACTGCGGTAATAAGACAGAATACATGGATGGTAAATTAGGCTGACTGTTTAGATGTGGGAGTAGGACAGCAGTGGGAGTGCCATTTTCCACCATCTCTGTCAGTAGGCTATAAGTTGTCAAAGCAGCAAACTAAAAGAAAAGGTTAAGATAATGTGGAAAAACATCAAGATACGCTAATAATGATAAGTTCTCATGTCATCTCTTGATCTGCAAGTAAATCTCTGCCTCTTTTTTTTCCAGATTCAGAATGGCCTTATCAGAGATAAAAATAAAAACATGCAGGGATTGCTGGATGAGTTTATTTCAGCTATATTCTGTTTATTAGCATTATTCTCTGCTCATTTTTAACCAAAAGCTTTAACAACGGTAAATAGCAAGTGTTACAGCTTGGGAGCCTTTGATTCTATCACATAGATATCAAACAATAATCCTATGCATCCCCACATGTTCCAGCATATCTACTGTACATACTATACATGGCCCAATAAAATCACTGATATCTTTGCTTTGTAAAGTTGGTGGAGGCGTGTGCCAGTGAGTGTCCTGTAGGGTAAAGTTTGATTTTATGCCATTAAATCATAGAACATGCTACTTGAGTCATATACATTAAAACATAAAACATGCACATTAATTGCATTAAAGCATTTATACCGCTTAATCTTTGTATCACTGGGTCCATTTCAGCGGAGCTCAGGGAGTCACAGTGTGTCCTCATCGGGAATGTGCAGACTCAGACCTCTCCTTTCCAAAGAGCTGATGTAGTTGTTTCTCTGTTTTTACAAGAAAAGACACACAGTATCCTCCCTAATAGATCCTTAATTAAACTGAAAATTAATTCAATGGCCCGCAGATGTTCTTCTGCTGTGGAAGTACTAAGTCTACAAACCCAGGAAAAGGGGCCAGTGCCTATAAGGGCTCTGATCATCAGTGCCTTGTTTGAACCGGGGGGCCAAGTTTCTGGTCGGTGGTCAGAGGTCCAGGGCCAAATGTGTGAGTAAATATAGCACTTGAATCAAAGTGAATAAATTATACTTTTTATTTTTTTTTAAATAAACGTGACTACTGAAAGTAAGGAACATTGTCCTGATATTTGGACACCGGGTGCTCTGTGGAATCAACCACATTTAACCATATCCAGTCATTTATTTTACTTATTTGCAGTGCACATACAAATAATGTTAAAGATATAGCCCTACACATACGTACTGTAAATGCAACCCCACTTATATATCGGTGTATCATTTTTCAATCCCAATGCTGTTTGTAGAGAAGTGAAAAAGCTTATGCGATCAGGGGTGGGTTTATTTTGTCTTTCATCATCAATACATAAATAAACAAATATATATATATTTGTTTATTATATATACAAAAAGCCTAAATGCAACCAAAAGACACTGGATATGAATTGCTTTTAGGGACACATTCTGGCAAAATATTCACAAAGTGTGAATGCATCACCTGGGGGTGTTACTGGTGTTTGAGTTCTGGTGTCTGGCCCTTTGGAGGCTGGTGTGTCAGTTACAGGCGATTGTGACTTTATGGGTCCAGTCCTCCTTGGTGAGGACTTATAAATATATATATATATATATATATATATACATATATATATATATATGTATATATATATATATATATATATATATTATACATATATATATTATAAATATTTATAATATATATATGTATAATATAAATATTATACATATATATACATATATTATACATATATATATTATTTTGATACAACTAGAAAATAAACCATGCACCCACAAAACAGTAATTTAAACAAAATAAAACCAGCCCCCAACAAATAAGTTTCCCCAAAATAACACCAGGTGCTGTAAGCTTTTTCACCTCCCTTTACAAACATTAGAGGACGCTGCTGCTGCTTCTCCAGTTGAAACAGAGCAGTAACATTTTAGTTGCTGCAGTGTGGAGCAGTAGATTGGCAGGAAAATAATAATAATAATAATAATAAAAAATTAAGAAAAAAATAAAAAAAAAGCAGTAGATTGACAGAATTTTTTTTTAAATAAATTAATTTTTTTTTTTTTTTTTTAAAAGCAGTAGATTTTGGCAGGGGAAAAAAAAAATAAAAAATAAAAAATAAAATAAAATAAAATGAATAATTATTAATAATAATAACAATAATAATTCAATTCTCTCCATTATTCCTGTTGCCCTTAAGTAATTAATTAGAATATTGTGTACTTTCTTAGATGTCTTTCCTAGCAGATGGTAATATCTCCATCATCTACTCCTGATAGCAATCCCCTTCTTTCTTTGTCATCTTTGCTGCCCTCTATAAGAACATGCTTGACAGTTCTCTGGTTTATTACAGTGTGTTCTCAGGGTCCTTTTTGTTCCTGCTGTTTTTACCGTTACCCCTCGCGCTGCTAACGACGTTGCTAACGACTACGGTCGGTTAGCAACAGGTCGGTTAGCAACAGAAACCAGAGGTCCAGTATCGTGGGAGGATGCGGCATATATATAACTAGAAGACTTGAGGTAAGTTAACGTGTCCACAATACTTTTGGAACAATTTGAGACATCTGGTCCATGTTTGTATTTAGAGATATTACTAATTAGCTAATTCATTTAAGGTTTTCTGTCCTGCCAGTTGGAGGCTAACGTTAGCTAATTTAGCAAGTAGCTAGCTAGTTGAGTCATGTGCATTCTGCGGTTATTCAAGTTTCACGATTCAAGAGTTGTATTTTCCATTTGCACCTTTAACTAAGTACATTGGAATTGTGAGCAGTTTACACCGAGTCAGCTTTAAGAAAAGAAAAAAAGGTAGAACAGGCACAAGGTAATTACAGTACAAAATAAGTATCACATTCAACTTAACACAATAAATAAATACATTTTTAAAATATAAAACACCCTCAGTGTAGTCAATAAATAAACTACCCTCTATATATACAATATAAATATACAGTATATATATGTATATATGCTCCATGACCATGTTAAAAGAACTTGTAACTCTCAAAAAATATTTAAAAAAATAAATAATTAATATATTTCAGTGAATTACACAGTGAAAGGCAGCATATTGCACAGCATTACAGTCCATTCAGTTCAGGTGTACTGTGTGTCAATAATGGTATGGAGGTGAGGTTTGGGGGATTTGTGTCCCTCTTTAATGTCCTTTATTGCCACCAGTCTTATTGTAGCTGTGAAGAAGCTGTTGTGAAAGCAGAGGTGCTCTGTGAGTGGAGATGCTCTCTGGTTATGTGTCTGTGCAGAGCAAAGGGAGCTTAACTAGCTGGCTAGTAGCCGTGTTTATGGTGTAGGTGTGTTAATGTCACCTCATGCAGGTTTATAGGACCTGTAACGAGCAAAGTAGCATGTTGCTACTGTAATGTTACAAGTGTAAGGTAATGATTAAGGATGGCCGACATGACCTCAACATGACGACATGACCTCCTGTCACATTTTTATCTTTTGTTTTTTAGATGAATCCAAGTGCAAAATTTGACCATATGACCTTGTGTAAAAAAACACTATCACCTGTTTTGGGCCTGTCCAAAGGTACATTCTTTTTGGCGTAAGATTTATACAGAATTAGTTACTATATTTTGGTACAAACATAGTTTTTAAGTGGGACAAACTCCTGTTTGGTCTTCTACCTTCTAACATCTACAAATATCAAAGGTCCCATATTGTAAAAAGTGAAATGTTCATGTCTTTCATATCATAAAGCAGGTTCAAGTGCTATATAAATACTGTGAAAGTATCAAAACGCTCAATATACGGAGAAATACACACACAGCCCGTATTCAGAAATTGTGTCTCTGAAACAAGCCGTTAGGATTTCTGTCCATTTGTGATGTCACAAATCTACAATATTTAGACCATTTCACGGTTTTAAATGTAAATATTCTAAATGTGTCCCAGTTTATTTCCTGTAGCAGTGTATGTGAATGTCATCAGCTGACAGGAAGTAAACATGGACCCAAAATGTTGCCTAGCAACGCAATTCTGTTGAAATGCACTAAAAATGGAGCGTTTCAGACAGAGGGTAAATGCAGGTATATTCAGGCAGACAGTATGATGAAAATAATGTGTTGTAAACATGTTCTGCTAGAAACACAAAATGCAAGTATGAACCTGAATATGAGCATAATATGGGACCTTTAAAACAAAATACTTATTTAGAATATTGAGTGTAACTCCTAGAAAAGCAATTAATAAGACATGGCTTAAACCAGATACCCCATCACTAGAGAACTGGTATGATGTAATTTATGAAATATATGTAATGGAAAGAATTACTTTCTCAATGAGGCTTCAAGAAACTAAATTTGAGGAAATTTGGAAGGAGTGGAAAAAGTATATTTCACATGAAAAGCACCCAATGTTCTATTTGTGTGTTCTATAATTTCATTGTAAAAAGTGGAAAAGTTGGTTCACTTCATATTTGTATCTAATTAAGTATGTTAATGTAAATGTCTGAGTAAAACCAAATAAAGGAAAAACAAAATGAAAAAAAAAATGGTAATTCAAAATATTTTGGCAGATTCAAAGCAATTAATACTCCAGCATTTGTATCTTTATTTCAGCATTGTGTACTCTTCTCTGGTGTACTTCCAACCACCTGCTTTGGTTCAGGATGTGCAGTATGTTTTGTTCCATATGTCCTCTTTCTGTGTTCTCCAGATGTCAGCAGGCAAGATGAACCAGGAAGACGTTTTAGCAAAGCTGAAGAAGGATGTTCGTTCCTTGCTCATATCAGCTAAGATGGGCTTGGACCCCGATCAGCTCAGGCGAGACTATGTCGCCATGTTGGGGCATCCCATGCCCCTGAAACTCCTAGGCTTCAGACACATCATGGATATGGTGAAGGAGATGCCTGATGTGGTGTCGATTATCTTCAGGGTAGATGGCAGCACATGTTTAAAGGGTAGCATCCTTTTTTTATTTAAGCATGTATTTGATCACTGTTACATCTGCGTATCAAACACCACCTGAACAAGTTCTTATAATTCATGCTGTTACCTTTTATATGTCCGCCATCACAGCTGTTGGCGACGATTCCACCCGAAACATCGAGGAGCTAGTAGCTAAGCAGCGCACTCCTAAGACCAACAAGAAGTTCAAGTGGGGAGGAGGTGTCAGCTACTTCTCGCCCCGCTACTTTCACCAGCCCACCCCCGCTGTGGTCCTTCCCAGAAGAGGTCCTGCTCCTTTGGCTGTCCCTGCCCAGCTGAGGGCACAGCTTCGCATACTGCTCTCCCAGGTATGACATGAAGATGCCCTGTGAAATTTAGCTTTTTCTAGCCTCATGATGTCTAAGCTGTCATGTAGCTCTGTTGCTGCAAAATGTTTCAAGTAAGGATGCGGTCGCTCTCCCAGGGTCCACTTAGGTTGTCTGACCTGGAGGCCAGCTTCCTGCGCTGCTTCGGCCAACAGCTTCGTGTCCACAACTACGGCTTCTATTCCACCGGAGAGATGTTGGAGGCATTGGCGGACCTGATCCTTATCCAGCAGGGCAGACTGGGCTCAGTTCTGACCCTGAGGGAACATATGCTGCCCAGGCTGCTGCTCATGCCTACCAGCTCACCAAGGAGGACTGGACCCATAAAGTCACAATCGCCTGCAACTGACACATCAGCCTCCAAAGGGCCAGACACCAGAACTCAAACTCCAGTAACACTCCCAGGTGATGCATTCACACATTGTGAACATTTTGCTAGAATGTGTCCCTAAAAGCAATTCATATCCAGTGTCTTTTGGTTGCATTTAGACTTTTTTTGAGATTGGATAGCTTCAAATCCTCCCAAAATACATGGATTGGCTAAATGTTAACGGAGTTATCACGACATAATCCAAAACTAACTGACTGTTCAAAGTTTTGCACAGAAAAACACTGAGGAGGGGCTCCTCATATTTTGTTATTTTTTGCAGTAGTTTAATTTTTTTTAAATACCTTTTGTGTTTTACTCCAATTAAAGTTCCAGTGAAGCAGAGTCCTCTGGACCAGCCTGTTACTAAGACTACCTTGGGCCCTGTTCATAAAGAGTCAATAACTGTCAGTAACAAGCCACAGATGGTTGAGGAGAACCAGGAAGCAGACCCAGAGCTCTGTGAGGAAGGTGGGCTCTTCCAGAAACGTGTCATCAAGGTAAGAAAGCGTAGTACCTACACCTGCATCTGCATCTTGTTGCTTAGAGCAAGACAAATACAATATCATTGAATTAGGAGTTGTGGATAAAAATATTTGTGTACAATTATTTATTTGAAGTAAAATTATATTTCTACTTAAATTCTACTTCAGCTGGAGGAGGAGCTTCGCCAGCGAATCCTGGAGAATGGAGTCGCTGGCACCATCAGTCAGGAGCTGAAGGACAAGCTACGAAAGGTCAGACTTCCTGCGAGATTATAACCAGATGTTTTAGTGTCTCTAGTGACTACAAGCCTCTATCATGCTTTGCTTTTCATGGCAAGAATTATTTTGGTGCAGAACGTAACCAGGACCATGGTTATACAAGTCTTGTAATTCATATGTTCATGACTCTCTGCAGGTTGTAGGTCAGACCAGTGGTGGATTATCTGTGCACGATCTGCCTGATGAGTACAAGGTAAACAAAACATGCAGTTCCCTGTTCACCTTCATAGTGCCACATGACAGTTTTAAGACAAATTATTACACGGCTTTGTTGAATACTCAATTCTGATTGGTCAATCACAGCGTTCTAAGGTCTGTTATTTCTTTATAGCAGACCGTTGCTATGTATAGCAGACCAATGATATGGGCGCAGTTCTGATGTCAAGAGTCTGGCGGACCATTTTTGTGTCAAATTATTGATTGCTTAAGTAAAGTAGCCGTGTAATAAGCGGGATAATGTACAGCTAGCCAGTCATTGTTGTGAAATAAACCCTTTCAGGGTGCTGCATCGCCCTGTCGGAGGTTTATTTCACAACAATGACTGGCTCGCTGCACATTATCCCTTACTTAGTCATGGGGTAGGGAGTTTAAGAACTCATTCATTTGAGGTACTGGCTTCAGTCATTCCACATCCAGCAAAATAAAAAGCATTGGCTTCGCTGTTTTGCTTTTGTTTCTTGCTTTTTTCAGCACATTACTGATCTAGAAAGTCACTCACTCACATTTAACCTACCTGCCCCTAATAGTGATTAGGAAGCGAGCAAGCGACTAAGCTATTCTTCAGTTCTTCAGTTAATTGTTTTATAACAAAAAAAACAAACAAACAATACAGACAACAAAAGACAGACAGGGTCATCCTGAGTGAGGTGAAAAATGAAAGATGTTTTTTGCTCCTCAGAGGCTTTTTGGTGAGGACTTTCCGCTGCTACAGAGCGGCTTTGTCAGTGTCACCGAACTTGTCAGTGCCATGAGTGACACCTTCCACCTGAAACCTGTACTGGGTGACAATGGACAACACTGGATAGTCATGGACATACAGGACAGTGACGATACACAAACAGGTGTGTATGTGCTCCAATGCCAGTCTTAAGATTGGTTTATATCCACCCCTTTTTCCTCCTTAAATCATTTATCCGCTACCAGTGTCTCACTAGGACACCAGTTTGTTTGTTTCTGCAATCAATACTTTTCTAATCAATGAGCTATTGTAACAAATGGTGGTGTCTTAGACATCATTTGACAATGCATTCTTGTGGAACAATGGCTTTCAACTAAGCAGGAAATGTATTTCTCTTTATTTTGTAGACTCAAAGGTGACCGAGAGTTTTGGTGACAGTCAGAAGCTGAGCCACTATTTCAACTGTGGAGAGTCTCCTTGGGAAGGCAAGCTGGAAGGAGACAACGATAATATCACAGCAGATGATGAGAATGAGGAGCTAGAGACCACAAACAATTGCAAGACCCAAGAAATGGTAGGCAATAACTTTTTCATCATGTTGTTTTACGTTACGAGGCTCTAAGAAAAATCTTTAGTAAGAGAAAGACCTAGATAAAGATTTAGTCAAGTAATCGAAGCATCACATGGTGTGATGCCAGTACAAAACCTGTTATTACTTATTAAATGTGCTGTAGAATAATACTGAACATACAGTTACACCACTGTGTACCGCTCACAACTCTCACTTTGCTTTTTACGTGTCGTCCTGTAGATATCTTGGATGTACCCTGCCATTCAGGTGCATTGCAGCCCTGCGGTGCCCCTGGACGCCCTGCAGAGTCAGCGTCTCAAGCCGCCGACACGTCACGGTGCTCGAGAGCTGGCAGGCGTCCTGGTGGAACAGGTGGAGTCACCTGGACATTTCTACATCCACTTCAGCGAGACTGAGGAGGCCGAAGCTATGGAGGACATGATGTTTGAGATGAGGTGGTGGATATGTTACTGGCAGCTTAGTCAAAAAATGATGTACCAATACTTCCTGTGCCTATTGTAATATTAGGGATCCCCTTTGGAATTGCAGTATAATCAGTAACATAATGCATAATGTCTTTCTATATTTACCTTTGCATCATTCCTGGCACACTCTCACTCTATGTCGAACCATATCGCTAGCATAAAAAAATATGCTCAAATCATAACATGGAAACTCAAGGCCAACAGGCAACAACAGCTGTCAGTGTGTCAGTGTGCTGACTTGAATATGACTTGCCCCAAACTGCATGTGATTATCATAAAGTGGGCATGTCTGTAAAGGGGAGACTCGTGGGTACCCACAGAACCCTTTCATTCACATATCTTGAGGTCAGAGGTTAAGCGACCCCTTTGAAAATGGCCATGCCAGTTTTTCCTCGCCAAACTTTAGCACAAGTTTGAAGCGTTATTTAACCTCATTCGCGACAAGCTAGTGTGACATGGTTGGTTTTCTAGTTTCATATGATGCGAGTATCTTCACCACCTAGAGTGAGCCCGCTACAACCTCCAAAAGATCAAATAGCAGCCGCGCCAGACAGCGGCCCGTCAAATTTTTAAGAGGTTAATTAAAAATCGCGTTAACTTTGACATCCCTAATCTGTATATTTTCTATGTGGGGTTCATCATTACGTGAACCAAAATAAACTTAGTCATTTAGCTTGACCAACATGAGATAAGAATAATAAATAAAGTGTAAAACATTTATTAATTGTGGACATCTTTGAAATGTATTCCCCGAAGACAGACAGACTCCCTTTTAGACAGTAAGTGAAAAGACGCTAACACCTTTTTCTCTCTTCCTCTATCGCCTCTAGACGATGTTACACCTGTCCTGAGGTATCAGAGCGTTACTGCCTCCCTGAGCAATATGTCCGACGGGGTCAAGTCTGCTGCTTGTCACCCAAAGGAATATGGTTCTACCGGGTTGTGATCCATCAGATCATCAGCCCCACTCAGGTCGAGGTGTATTTTGTTGACTTTGGCGATATGCTTGTGGTACAGCGGGCCAACCTCAAGTTCCTCAAGTAAGGGCATCTCAAATATTTGAGCAGTTAAACAATCCAACAAGGTTCTACCACTACTGCTACTTTACTCAGCTGATTGGTGTCTGTGTTTTGCTGTGGTCTCGACTGTTCATCTCTGTTTCCTCAGGTCATGTTATTCCGTTCTTCCGGCGCAAGCAGTTCCGTCATCACTCGCTGGAATTAAACCCACCACTGTGAGTCTGATAGCATATTTAATAATATATTCACAGTTACCTGCCTGGCAAATGTGAGCTCTCTTGCAAAAGCCATGGTATTCATCTGTATCTGGCATTCTTCCTGTATTAATACTACAGACAGTAATTCATCCTGCCTTGTTATGAGACTGATTGTCTTCGTATATATTGCCTTTGACTTGAAAGGTTATTTGTAATACTCACCATCAGTGTTTCCCACGAACCGGCTTCATGATTATTTATCTTTAAATGTTCCATAAGAAAGTAATAAAAGCACAAAACAATGGTCAGGTGCTATATCGTTTTCAAAAAGTATGTAGTGTGTTACTGTTCATCATATACTTTTGTCTTGCTTCTGTAAATAAATTAAAATGGTCAAGCTGTTACAAAATAATCTGTTACATGTAGTTTTATGAATAGGAGTGTTGTGGTTTTCCTCTTGCAGGGCAGCTGGACTGCCGAGGCTAGGGCTTCTTTCCAGAAGCTGTGCTCTGATCGCACCCTGGTGGGCGCTTTGGAGTGTTACACTGGAGATGTGCTTCAGCTCTACCTGTGTGACACACATACTGATATCGACATCTACATCCACAAAGTCCTGCAGAGCCAGGGCCACGGGACAGCCTGCAACCCTGCAGCCAGTGCAGCAGTAAGCCGCACACACAAACACACATTTCTACCATGGTCATGATAAATACCAGTTTTTTAATGGCTGTCAGGTGTCTTTGAAAATATATTAAAGATATACCAGCACACCTCAAATGTCTATATATTAGGGCTGTCAATCGATTCAGATATTTAATCGCATGGTTGTTCATAGTTAATTGCGTTTAATCGCAAATGAATCACACATTTTTTATCTATTCAAAATTTACCTTAAATTTACTTAAAAAACATTTTCAGGTTTTGGATTGAACAGATTGTATTTTGGTGGTCAAAGGTCACCGTGACCTCACAAAGCAGGTTTTTGGCCATTACTCAAGAATTCATAAGCTAATTATGACAATTTCACACACATGAAAAAGTGATGACATTTGGACAGTCATGGATGTAAACTGTAACTTGACTGGTTGGCGGAGGCATACAGGCACGAGGCAGTAATTCTAGTATAAAAATAACTTTTCCATTATATTTGCTCAAAGTTACCGACTTCAGCTTTAATACTTATGATTCAGGTTAGTTATGAGTTCATTCCTAACTATGAGTCAGTCTGTCCTTTAGACATACAGTATGTTTATGTGACTATGGTAGAGTACTGAAATATGTTTTTTATATATGTATACTGTGTATATATATATATTTATATTTTTATACTTGATCTATACACACTTAATAATTTGTACCGTGTACTTCCTTTTTCTTTCTTTAGCTGTGTGTCCACGTCAGCCCAGTGAGTCTCTACCTGGGGGAGGGAATGGTTGACCTGCCAGAGGTAGAAGAGACCACTTCTTCACCCAAGCCAGCAAACATGCTTGAACAGTCCATGTCGGCTTTATTGACGGTACACCATACACACACACACACACACACACACACACACACACACACACACACACACACGACACACGCACAGAGCTAGCTTCTGCTGTTGTATGCAAAAATCTTTGAGGTTGCAGTACAGCCAAACAAAACGGTAGTGTCAGTACTGGGTTACTTGGATATTTGTGGTGGATTTGCAGCTTTATGTCTCAATTGTTTCTTATCTATGAGTGCACTCTCTTTGTCTCTTCTCTCCCTCCCCCTCTCACTTCCTCTTTCTCACCCAATCTTTTAATGTTGCTGTAAACCTTTTATTCTCCACTGGCCATAGCTCTTATCTTACCAGCCATACTGTCACTGCTGCAGGCCCACCACACATCCTCAACACACACTGGAATCCACACACACGAACACGCACATCAAACACACATATCCTCTTGCTGAAGGGGGGGGGTTCCAATTCAATGCTCCAATCCAATGCTCCTTAATGTACAGTCACACTGTTCAGAAGGTCACAGCTTGTTGTTGGCCAATAAATAAGATGACAGCCAATCAGTGGGCTGTTTAATGGATATTGGTTTACAAGATTGTGTCGCTCTTATGTTAATGAGTGGATAGAGGTTAAACTGAACATATAGGAAAGGGGATTTTACAGTGTTATTGTCTATGACTGCAAAACACCAGAGTTATTCTGGTTATTGTTTAATTTATTTGCATATTGATTGGAAGTTGGCGGTTAAATGATGAAATAAAAAAATGTACTTTTACAAGCACAGATGCAACTAGAGTGAACAATAGTGGCAGAACAATGAAATGATAACGGAATCCATTTGAACAAGGCAACAGTAAACCCCCTGTTGACTAACCAGTTACAAGAACACTCAAAAACTGTTTCGAAATGTGTTTGTTTGCTGTATCCTGTTAGTCTAGCTTCTTCTAGCTTAGTCATTTGTGGTTTCCTAACTGTCTTATTTACAAGTTGTAGAGAAACTCTTCATAGATAGTGAAGTTATTAATATGCCACTACTTTTGAAATTAGAAAAAAAGATTCTGACCTTTTTCTTTTTTGTAACCCAACTTTGCAACATGCTGCTCTGAATAATTACTTTGATGTGACCATTTAATAGGCAAGCCTCCGTCACCTGCTAAGTCTGACAGATCATCACGGTAGCTCTTCTATAGTTTATGTATGTATTACAGTAAATGAAGATCTAGTTAGACTCATTGAAAATGTGACTTTGCTGTCTTAAATAGTGCCTCGTTTCCCCAAAGGTTAAGGTTTTATTTAATTTACTTAAATAATATTTTCCTCTGATTGTAATGGATGCAGCCATTTCAGGAAATCCTGCAGTTGTTTGAACAATATCTGAGTTAACATGGGACTAAATCTATGGCAATAAATGAACAGCTTCTCTGCAAGCCAAGGCAACAGTACCAGGCCTTTTTATGTTCACATATGCAATGCCACCAGCTGAAATTACTTACAATATGTCATATTATCTAATGTGCATTTTAACATACAATTACAGGATATTGTTGGTTTATGAACAAATGAATCAAAGTGCAGTTAATACAACTAAAGATCACTTTACAGTTATGTTTTTTAATAAAATATGAAACGGTACGTTTCTTGATGTCTCAGGTTGAAGACGAAGAGCTGCCCGAGCTGGAGTTTATTGAAGTCAGCCCCCACATCCAGGTATGACCACCTGACACTGACACTTGTCCGCATCCACACCACCGCTTGCAAAACTTAAATGCTCTAAGTTTCTGTATGACACTTCACCATGTTGTTGGTTTGTTTCTTCAACATCTGTATTGCAGCACCAGGTGACAGCTGAGCATGAAGTGGTAAATTGAGAGATTGAGCAGAAATCTTTAGGTTAGGTTGAATTGATAATGAGTGTACATCAATAAACTAAACAGTTTATATGTACAGTATATGACAATTTTAGTAATTGGATCATTGCCTTAACTTAAAGACTGACTTATGAAAGTTTATCTTAACTTCTTTTAAGCTGCTGTTTTTCTGTATGTGGGCAAAAAGAGTTGTTTTACAAAACAAAACAATAGCGTGAACAAACACCGCTAAAGTCTTGTTCATTGCTGTATTTTGTTCAGGGTATGGATGACAACCCATTCAGTGCTCTGCTAAATGATCAAACCCTCAGCTACAGTGAATTGGGCTGGGCCTTGACCAACAAATCGCCTCCTACCAACCCTTCCTGTCTGCCCTCCAGCCCTCTCGCCCCTCCAGATGTGATCCAGACCCAGACGACCCCAGCTCACTGTAACGCAGATCTTAAAGTGAGAAGACATCAGTTGCAAAATAACTTTTTTAAATTTATGTGTTAAGCACTTTAAAAACAGAATAATAAGTAATAGTTATTTTTTGTCCATTAAATAAACTTTACTCTCTACTCCATCCAGCATCTCCTACAGCTCCTGCAGTTCAACACCGAAAGAGGAGCAGCACCGGCCCAAACTCGTTGCCCCCTCGTTGGTCAGGCCACCTCCGATCCTGAGGACCGAGAGCCTCCACACACCTGACCTGGCCCGAATCCAAGACTGCACTCAGGGTACATGTACATGCATCTTTACTTGTTGAGAGAAGTATTCAATGTGCACAGAAGTCATGATCTTAACTTTAAGAATATAGTCGGCTAAGGTGTTATGATTCAAATTGAGTAACTGCAACAGATTCATAAAAATTAATACTTTCACTCTTTATTGTAGAGTGATAAGTAAGTTTGATTTACTGTTAAGCTATTTCAGCAAATGTGTTTTTTTTTATTTGAATTTGTTGTTGAATGGCAAAAACATTGTTCTTGTCATTTCTGTTCATTATAAACACAAAAAATGCACTACTTCTTGTGAGGGACTACAACTTTGTGCCAGTGTTCTTTCCAGTAGAGTAGACCATAGATCAGAAAAGTAAACTCTGAAGGGTTAAGTTAAGCTAAATGTTTTGTTACATAGTAAAAAACATAAATATTTGATTATTACAAGGCATCACATAAAGATTGAATCATTTGTAAGAGTAGTTACCGTTTCCTCAGAATTGTAGAAAGATAACATTATGGAACAAAAATCCTAATGTACACACAAAGGCTTGTCCACTCTCTCTTGCGCACACACTCTCATTTTCTAATAGGATTATACAATGACCTTCATTAACCTGCTCATGTACACACTGAGAGAGAGAAGCCTTCAATGAAATTAGACTGTCCATGGTTGCAGAGAGGACGTATTGATTTCCAGCCTGCTGCTTGCAATGGTGGATGTACCTGCACTGAGAACCTGACACTGATTCAATTAGACCTGTTACCAGAGCTATTTGACCCAACAAGCTGCTTTCATTACATTGCATTTGTCCTGATATCGATACACTGCTGCTCCACCATACCTCTGCCTGCACAGTGTTAACAGAAAAAAGCAAAACAAAGTGGGTCAAGGCAGATTTATCTACAAATCGCTTTTGTGAAATGTAGCATTACAAAGTGCTTTACACGTCTGCACAAATACAGATAAAAACACAAGATAGAAACAAGAATTAGTACATGACAGATTAGAAGATATGGTGTTTGAGAGAGAGTGTGTGTGTGTGTGTGTGTGTGTGTGTGTGTGTGTGTGTGTGTGCGCGCGCACGCGCGCGTGCGTGCGTGTGTTTGTGTGTGTTTTGAAAATGTGTGTGACTACATGCAGACAGCAAGATCTGCTGACGATATTTCCTGTAGTCGGTAGAAATTCTTCCCCTTCATACTTACATCTCATCTCTGTATTTTGTTTCCCAGCATGCCCTGAGACTTGTATGCAGGCTTCCCTCAGAAACCTGACATTGCAGAAACGTGACTCAAATTTAAAAAAAAAAACGTATTAAACTTAAGACTTATTCGACCGTGGGAACACAGCCTCCTTCTTTCTCCAAAAACCTGTTGATATCGAAGTCTTTCATAATGTTTAAAACTAGGTGTGATTCTCCTTCTTTTTTTGGGAATGCATCTCTGCAAACTGTTGCTAGTTGGTTTGTGTACAATGCACAGAGCTGGCCGTAAACAGCCAAGAGGCCGTGTGTCGCAAAATGCAGTAAAAACCCCTATTGAGATTAATATTCTGAATGTGCTGTATACATGTCCAAAGAATGCTCCTAAAGCCTGAATAATATCGGCATATCCCACATGTCTTCATCGGAAAATGCTCCATTTCGAATAAGGCCTTAATCAGAATATCCAAATGGAATAGGCTGTGGCTCAGAGGGTAGAGCAGGTTGTCCACCAATCGGAAGGTCGGTGGTTCGATCCCCGGCTGCTCCGGGTCACATGTCGATGTGTCCTTGAGCAAGACACTTAACCCCAAATTGCTCCCGGAGGCATAGCCATCGGTGTGTGAATGAGTATTTAGATTAAATCCTGATGGGCAAAGTTGGCACCTTAGTAGCCTCTGCCATCAGTGTATGAATGTGTGTGTGAATGGGTGAATACTGACATGTAGTGTAAAGCGCTTTGAGTGGTCGGAAGACTAGAAAAGCGCTATATAAGTCCAAGTCCATTTACCATTTACCATTTACGTGACCCGTATCAAATTTGGAACATTGTCATATTTGGAATATTAGTGTGCATGTAAACACAGTCACTGTTCATACAGCCACAACTTTCAGTGCTGATTCACACTTAAGTCTTTAGTTCAGTCTGTTGCTAGCTCGGTTCAGTCAAAAAAAGAGCCTATACCAGCACTGCACATGAGGGTAATAGCTCAGCAGCCACTTAATTATGACTAACTTGTCAGATTATGATTGTTTCTGTGGCTTTCGAGGTCATTCAATATTATTTTACTGAGGAAGAAGCGTGCTGTGAATCACAGCTGAGCTGATAACAGTGCTCTCAGTCACCTGTGAGGAGCTCCACTGCTTAAAGGTACTGATTCGTTCAGCGACAAATGATGATTCAGTAAAGTGACTTCACTTTAAAGATTTGTTTGTATATGTACTGTACACCTCTAATAGTAATAGTCGTGTCTCATATTGATAATAATTGTTTTATTCTGTTGTCCAGGTGTACCAGTTTCTCCGCTCCAACTACGAGACTCTGGCATCCTGTTTCCTCTGTTTGGTTCCAGGTACGTGGTGCCTCCTACTGTACATCCATCCTTCATCCAACCCAACCGCCTGAAAGAGTCAAAACCCAAAGGAAGGAAAATCTATTCCTTAATAACTGCTAATAAAATATCCTGACACTCTTTGAGATCCAGTTTTGGAATCATTCTGTCAGCAAGCACTTGAGTTAGTTACTGAATTTAAAAATAACTAAAAGCATTTTTATAAAACGTTAATTTTAATCTATTCTAGATTAGTTGAATTGTATGTTAGGCCCTGTTTGTTTTGTTTTAGTTTGTTATCATGTAATTATCATGTAATTGTAGCACTTTCCTAACAGTTTATTCTTGGAAGACAAAAGAAATACAGGAAATGGATGGCTGTTCTTTTTTTTCTACATGTGAATACGCTTGTGAATGCTCTTTGTTTTAAAAACAAAAAAAAAGTTATTTTATGTAAAGCGTTTAATCATTTTCTCAGAAGCCATCAAGATGTATGTGATGTGTTAAATGGTTTAATTTCCTTATAAATATTAATATTGCTGTTCTGGACGGGGTCAAAACATTTCAAAATACTGTTATAATAAACATTACAGAAAGTCATGACAAAATGTAACTTTATTTTGAAAAATAAATCTAATTTGATAGAATATTTTAGTATTTTTACTTGTTTCATATGATTCTTAGTAGTGGGTTTTAGTAGTTTCTTATTGAATACATGAATAGACCGATTTTAACACAAAGCTTTACATAAAGACAGAGCCTTTTTGCTTTATTTTGAAATATTTTAACACTCCTTGAAATGATTACAGCTAGAATATTGTTTGAATTTCTCCAGGAAATCCTAAGGGCTGCAGAACAAATTTTGAGATGGTATTGTAACCTTTCAACCTTTTATAAAAAGTTAAAATGAAAAAGATAATCAATTTAGAAAATGCTCCAGTCAGTGTTGTGATTTCAGTGTTGTTGGTCCAGTGATGCTGCAGCTGTAGTGCCTTTCCTCTTCCCTTGTTCTACTCACCTCATCATGACAATGTCAATGGTGACCTTCAGACAGGCAATTAATCCATAGTTTGCCTCATCCTGCTGAGTCACTCAAACTTCTCTTGTTTGTACAAATCTGTTCTCCTGCATTTGACTCTGCTCTCCAAGTGAAGCTGCATGCGAACGCTAACACTTTAAAAACATATCTCAAGAAGGAATATGAACGAGAAAGACGAGATCAGCGCACAGGAACACTGAATAAAACAAAACAACAAGGAGACCCTCTCTGAACTCAGTGACGCTCATTGCTGTGAATCAAGACGCATAATTGAGCAGAGCTGACAGTTATGGAGCTAAAATGTGTTTGTGTTATTTAGTAGAGCTTCCAACGCAACCCAATGTACACTCAAAGCCTCTCCACAGTTCCAAATCCTACCTTCTTCCCTTCATTTTCCAAAACAAGTTAAACAAATAATTTAATGTATGCATTCCTCTGAAATCTATGGAGAGGCTAGAGCTTGACACTAGAGCTCGGTTACCAAAATGTGGTTGGACTTATAAAGGTTAAATCAAAATGTGGAGTCCTGGATCATTAGTCTGCATCCTGCTGGGCCCCCTGACCTTTACTTCCTCAGCCAAATAGCTTTTTAAAAAGGATCCTAATGAGAAATGCTCCTCCTCTAACACAGCAACACAATGAAGAGCATTAACCTATATACTGTACACACACACACACACATTTCCTGTACAGTCTACAGTCTGTACAGTCAACCTACATTTATATACACAAACCTTATCTCTAATTAGCATGCACAAACACAGAGTATCTTTTTTGTTGTTGTTTTAAGTCAAGTGTATGACAAATAACTATACACACACAAATGGATAAACATTGTCTTTCACGTTCTCAAGCTGATTTTAAAGCAGACATACAATGGCAGTCTTTAACAAGCTTGCACATACTCACACACTGCACTAATTTTTAACACCAATACACAACAGAAAGCTTTTACAAATGCACACATACACATTGCAAAGGCATTGTATGATACAGGCTCCATTAGTGTGTGTGTATGTGTGTGTGTTTGTTTGTGTGGAGGAGGGTGAGGGTTGGTAAGGCAGACGTACACGTAAACCTTATTAAGGAGGAGAGTAATGTGGTTGCAGCTGAATTAGCAGCCAGCAGCAGCAGCAGAGCATCAGTGTGCTGAATGAAGCATGAAGATCGGATGGTTCTGATTTACAGTCGAGACCCTGAACCAGACTGTCAGAGGAAGACTGCTTTTTTTTTCACAGGCTTTTTGGTTCACTTGTTAGCTGAGTAGATGATGGATGCTGTTTATCATCTGGATCTTTTGTCTCCCCCTCTTTTTTCACATTTACATCCATATATTGGACATTTGGTTGATTGAAAATAGCCTTTAGTGCAGGAGCAGGTAGAGAGCAGGCCATTAATAATGCATTTTATGTAAAACACAGGAAGTGAGAATAAGTTGTAGCTTCAGTGCTAACACCTGTAATGACAGTTAGGTAGTGGAAGGTGTGATGATGATGAGTGGCATCGTTTTGGGTCCTCCAGGCAAGTTTGCTGTTCATTGACATCCTGTTTTGGGCATTACAGTAACAGAATATATATATATATATTGATCCATATTTGATCAGCGCTGCCTAATTTGACTGTTTGATCTGAGTTTTCAAGTGATTGACAGCTGCCTCTGTTGAATGAACAGCCAATAGGAACGCTCTCTCTCTCTGAAATGACCTGTGATTGGTCAAAGTCTCCCGTCACGGCTAGATTTATTTTAAAACCTGAAAACAGAGCCATGAGGAGGTGCAGGAGTCTAGTTATCTCTCAGAACACTTATAATATGCTGTAAGGTTATTATGGAATTTTTGCCCAATGATGCCAAAAATGTTCTGCCTACTGCAGGTTTAATACACAATGTTGTTAAGAATAGTTAAATAAATAAATGATGCTACACGATGAATAGAAAGCCTCAAATCGGTCATCCCTCAGAAAATCTGTGTCAGTTGAGGAATACAAAGGAGAGAAGCGTCACATCTCAGATGGCCAGTAGACCAGTCTCTTCTTTTGTCTGCTTTTATATGAGCGTTTCTGGATGTTAATGTGTGCGAGTGTGTCCATGTGTGCGTCCTAATAAGGTGTGTGTGTGTAGTATTTAAGGAGGTTTATGTGTGAGCAGCTGTGTGCGTGTGAATTTATATGCTGTGTGTAAACAAGGATGTATTAAAGTCATACTCATCGTCTGAGAGATAATTTCTAGAAGAGAGCCGCCTTTATTTTTATCCCTGTGTCAATTCTTATCTGCTGTATTAATTTGAGGACAATTCTCTTGTTAATCCCTCAGGCCTCACACACACATCAGTAGAACCAGCCCTCGTAATCAAGCTTTTCCACTCTACACATTAGATTTATATGTCACGCTTAGTTAAGAGTTTCCTTGTTCCTTCTCCTAACTTCAAACAGTACTTTAATCACCACTACATTTGTAAGGATTTGTCTCGTTGATATACTGTTGGCATTGTCAAAGTAAGATTATTCACTCTTAAAGGACCAGTGTGTAACATTTAGGGGGATCTATTGGCAGAAATGGAATATAATATTAATTATTAAGTATGTTTTCTTTAGTGTATAATCACCTGAAAATAAGGATTGTTGTGTTTTCATTACGTTAGAATGAGCCTTTTATACTGTATCTACATAGGGAGCGGGTCCTCTCTTCACGGAGTCACAGAGTTTCTACAGTAGCCCAGAATGGAAAAAACACTGTGTTAAGTTTTCCTGCTTGGGCCGGAGTCGATAACGTTTCTCTCTCCGGAGTTAACCCCCGTCGTCTCTCCACTCAGCCAACGCGAAACAAGACACAGGAAACCTCTGTTGGTCTTGAAGAGCTGCAGCATTTATTTCTGCACAAACTGCAACTTCCAATGTAAATTCACTTGATATTTTCAGAGCTAAACTAACTATTTTCTTCTCCACTAGCTCACCTGTTCGCTCACACACATTCGCCACCTCTCTCTCTCTTGCTTCACCACTCACTTCTCAAATACACACACCCACTGTTCTCCAAATGACCTACCCTACTCTTGCAGCAGCTCTAGATAGGGCCTTGCGCGTCGGCCACTGTAGTTCTCCTACACACTTGGTACACGGGAGAGGTTTCAATCTGCAACCTCACCGCTGGATGTCGCTAAATCCTACACACTGTTCCTTTAATCCACCGAATAGTCTTAAAGGGCTTCAAAGGTCAATATCAGAAACAATGATGTCCACCTCAAGTTTAAAGACATTTTGGGAAATGTGCTCATTTGTTTTCTTGCTGAGAGTTATATGAAAAGATCAATACCACTCTGATCAAAAAGCTAGCCTGGCTCTGTTCAGAGTTCACTCATGAACATAGAGTTTCTGTTACATTTTTACACAAACAGAAACGTTAAAGAGACAATTTATGGTTTTATGGGAAGTGGTGTGTCACACATGTTTTTGGCAACTAGCACGGTGATCACAAACATTTAAATCCCTATAGAAAAAACTACAACTTTTCTCTTTGAGTATTAATCAAAGAAGATATAACGTGGAAATTAATAAAATAAAAAAAACACCTGCCTCCAGTCTTTATGCTAAGCTAATCTAATCGCCTCCTGGCTCTAGCTCTGTACAGACGGATAGGAGAGTGGTTTCAATCTTCTCATCTATCTCTGCGCAAGAAAGCAAATAAGCATATTTCCTAAATTGTCAAACTGTTTAACAGTTAAACAATCCACAAACACAGGACATCGGGACTCTAATGAGCTAATGGAAAGCATAGAGTACAGTTAACAACATCAGTCCATATCCTATAACTATATGGTTTTAACTATAAAGAGAACTTTTTAGATCTTTCTAAAGAAACAGCATCCTGCCACCTGTCGTGATGACACTCCCCTTATGATCCCAGCCCTGCCTCCTGTCAGTCTGAGAATCTATGACTCTGTGAATTAATGGAGGCCTTGAAGAGACCCTGGGGGGGGCAGAGGAGAGCTGCCGGTTGGAAGGACTGATAGCTAGAAGGAGAGAAGAGGGATGAAGACTAACGCTGAATCCCATTTCTTCACCTCACCCATGTCCTCGATGGTCCCCCTTATGGTGGCTTGTTATTGTTTAATGTTGTGGTGTCCCCATTTAAACTTTGCTTTGTGAAGTGACTATTTAGCCCTCCCTCCTTACAGCAAATGTGGTTCTCAGGGAGCTGTGGTTCAGGAGGTAGGGCAGGTCGTCAACTTATCGGAAGATCGGTGGTATGATCCCCATCTCCTCCAGTCTGCATGTTAAAGGCTGTGCCATTGGTGTGTGTGAATGAGCATTTAGATTAGATCCTGATGGGCAGGTTGGCACCTGGTATGGCATCCTCTGCCATCAGTGTATGAATGTGTGTGAATGTTGACATGTAATGTAAAGTGCTTTGAGTGGTCGGAAGCCTAGAAAGGGGCTGTATAACTTAAATGTTTCCAGTGTAGTTATATTTTCTGTTAAGTCAATTAGCTGTAAATTTGGCAGTTCCAATATAAACTCTGGCACCATCACCTCTACAACTAGACAGGCGTGGTCCTTATAGACAAGCTATCCTTCAGCTAGTATGGATGGACGTTGTTGGCACTTCTATTCGTTGTTGGAGGAATCAGAGCAAGCTGCTGACAGAAATCCGATGGTAAAATTAGGCAACATCATTAAACAGATTAACCACCATGAAGCAGAATCGACTGCGAGCAGGAAAGTTCATTTTTGACCTTGGAAACCGTAGTTTGACAAAAACAAACTTAAGGCCCACAGCTCTGGCTGAGTTAAGGTCGTTTTTGTAATTAGGCACCCACTGAGCATGCTGGGTGCTTCTGACATGACTGCCACAATAAGATAAAAGCAAATAACTTAAATTAAGAAGTAAAATAATGAATTAGAAAGACTTTCAAATAACTTTTTGAATTATTTAAAAACAGGAGATCTTGGAAATCTACATTTGAGTAAATATTTTGCCAGCCGAATCAAATTATTTACAGGATATTGAACCTTTCAACCTTCGTTTCATGATAATACTTTCTACGTGACTCCTTTTTTTCTTTTCTTTTTTACAGGGATTGTATAAAAGAGATAAAGTATGTCAATGAATATGATGAATGAGTTTACAGTGAATTCCAATTCCTCCCCGGCATTGAGGATTTTGGTTTATGGCGCTTTCCCGGTAACGCTCGTTGACTTCTGGCTTCTTCACAGAATATTTTGTTTGTATGCCCCCTGGCTTTTCAGGGAATACTGCAACGAACAACACATGGAGCATAAACGCCTTTGTGCATGCTCGTAGCTTGTTCACCATCTGTGGAGTATAAACAAAGCTTTAAGACTGTGTAGGCTAAATGATTAACTGTGTTTGCAGCAGATCCCAGCAAGCTACACAACCACACACACTGTGCTCTGAAAGCTATGGGAGGACATGGAAAATAAAATAAATATTGTTTTTTAATAGGAAAAGTAACACCTTGTGGTGAACTATAATAACAATAAGCCTGCAAAAAATACCAGTTTTCAAATTCTCTACAGAGGGGTGTTGATCTAGGGTGGGGTCGTTATGGATTACATTATTTAGCAGAGTATTATTTTGTTAACAACAAATTAAACTTTCACATGCATATTCATATCATGGGTTTTTCATTGGATTGTTTACAGTTTTAAAACAGTTTAGTATTACAGTTTAACTAACAATACATGGGCAAAAAATTATCGCAAATTCCAATTTGTTAATTTTTTTTTATTCAGCTTGGTAGAAATATAAAGGGTAGTTTTTTAAATTAAAGTATTTTTTACACACACATTGTCCATATTCGAGTCAGCACAGGTTGCTCAGACCACCTGCTGCACTCCCTGCTGTTCTCCACCTGGATGCAGATGTGGCCAGTATTGTTTGGCAGCAGCATCCAGCTGCAGCTGAGCTCCAGCGTCAGTTAATATGCGATGGCACACACTGACAGTTCCATTAAACCGTATTTATGGCAGCCACGAGTAATCGATATGCAGATACGCCAGGCTGTCCGCATTCGCAGAATTGTCTTTGGTCCAGCAGTGCAATGCATCAAACTGCCATGCTCAGTGACAACAGAGACAATATACACCATCACTGGGTATTGTTTGTCCCCATAGACCTCTCTCTCCCTCTCTCTCTCCCTCTCTTTCTATCTCTTATCCTGTCTCTCCTCCTCCATCGTCATCTTTTCCCCCATCCCATCCTCCCAGCTATTGTCTTTTTTTGTTTTGAACAAACACTTTAGCCTGTATATTTGATTCTATAAAAGATTATAAAATATATCCATTAAACAGGCAAGGTAGAAAGATATACTCAATGTGTGAATGTCCCTGGAAGGAGTGACCTCCAACAAGTACTGTAAATCTGTAGTTAAAACCCTCTCTGCTCATTCCATTGTCAGTCCCTTTGGTGCATTAGACAGGGTCTGTACAACAAAAGACACTCAGCTATACATCATATCTGGGATGAGCAGGCTTAAACCCATTCATATACAGTAGTCAACGTCACAGCAGTGGGACTCAGCAACGCTTTCATTTTAGACATTCATTACATGAAACTATAGTCGGCAGCTTCTGCACCAAAGACAGGGACTCACCACTGTTTAACAAGGCAACGTATTGTGCTAGAGAGGTGCAAAATAAATGGGGTCAAGGGTAACAGAACGTTGATATTGGATGATGTTTGGATGCTCAGTTATCTATTTTTTACAATATCCACGCATGGTGGATGGTTAAGGTGAGGGACCGTTAGCTGCTAGCTGCTGGCTCGGACATATCCTTGTTCAGAGCCATGTTCAGGCAGTTAATCCCGGCTGTATGGGTGTTGTAGCTGCTGTGGTAATGGGTCAATCACACGTCGCATGAAATCAAAGGACACTTTCGGTGATTGGCTGCGAGCAAAACCATACCTATAGTCTTTTTTTTCTTTTAGATCTGGAAACAAAAGGTATAGATTGCAGGTATGGTTTGACTGGAGAAATTTTGATACTACTTGGTACTGGGTTATTTCGGTTGATTACCTAAAGGTATCGAGTACCGATACCTAGCCCTGCTAATATGAACATTATGCCTATAGGGATACTGGACTGTTATATAAAGACTGTGTTCATACAAGTCTAATGTGTGATCTACCACCACAGTGACCCAGCTTCACTTGCAAGGCAATGGTGCTTCAAGCTTGGTCAGGCACCCCATTAAACATGCCGGTCAGTTTTCATGGGTGGAAAGCGTCGGAGGGATCCTGTCCTCGTCGGTGCTCTATTAACAATTACTGTTTGGTTTTGCCGTCTGTATGGAGGGTTTTCTTCGCACCATCTTGCTGAAAGGTTGTGCTTTGTCACCAAATCTGGAGGTACAGTCCAGGAGCAGATAAAAATGAGTTCAAGCAGGTTGTATTGGCTGACCCTTGAAAACAGGAAGAGGAGCATCAAGGAGCTTTGAGTTGAACCGGTTGTTCCATTATGCTGAAAGAAACTAGTTGACTTGGTTTAGGTATCTGATCAAGATGCTTTCTGGACACCTTACTGTGGAATTAATCTGGGCATGTCCAACTGGATGAAGACCCCAACTGGAGGACATATCTGGGGAAAAGGACAACAATAATGGCGGGAAAAAAAAGATGAACGGATTGAAAGATGGACATTC
The DNA here is from genome assembly GCF_015220745.1 of Sebastes umbrosus. Lineage (NCBI taxonomy): Eukaryota > Metazoa > Chordata > Actinopteri > Perciformes > Sebastidae > Sebastes > Sebastes umbrosus. The sequence goes on along the minus strand of NC_051273.1, from coordinate 5,963,496 downwards.
TAAAGAATTAGTTTCAACAAGTCAATGGAGCAGTTCTTGCAAGGATGTTGTGGTTGTGCGTTTGGAAACATTTCACTCGAATGAAAAAAGAAAGTACTCCCTGAAAAAGTGCCCTGTCTCACTGCTTGTTCCTGACTATGCTAGATTACAGGTGACTGATCATGTAGGATGTTCATTTACTGTGATTTGAAACGTTGCATATCTGCACTTGAGTTAACGTAGATAGATATTAATGTCGACTGGCTGCGTGTAATCGATCTTAAACCGATGTTGTCTGTCTGCAGTTAAGTGATGAACCTTTGTGTTTAGAGAAAGCAGCGTTGAATGAAGAGCAGCAGGTCACCTGACGAATTGCTTCACTTACAGCCAGCAGCATGACGCTTATTCATGATCAATCATCACCAAACATGCCTCGACTCCTCTTCCTCTCTTCTCCTCTCCCCCTCTCATCTCTCTTCTTCCCATGTCTCCATTCTTAATACCCGTTTCTGCTCTACAATCTTCTATCTTCTTTCCTTTTTTTTGGTTTTCTCTTGCCCCTGCTTTTCTCCTCCCCTCACCTTTTCTCTTCCCTTCCTCTCTCCTCTTCCTCTGTTGTCCTCTTCCACATTAATCTTTGCAGGGACAGAAGAAATTGAAATGTCACCTGTAATCATTGTGTTTATTAAGTTATATTTTAAAGTGATATTGACCAGCTGAAAATTAAAGTACTATATATAGTACAACGTGATAGCAGGTAAAATCCCCATGGAACATAATGTCAGGACCAATCTTCAGTCCTTGCTTTCTTTCTTGCGTTATGGCTGGATCAAATTCGACTTTGTCATGCTTTGCCTCCATCTTCCACTTTAGTTTAATATCCAATTAGTATTTTTTTTTCTTGCCGTATGCACTATTTCTCATGTGAGTGCATATTCCTTGAAAAAAACTAAAATACTGTAAAGATGTGACCCATTTTTAGGCTCATCGGATTGAAAAAATAGTTTAAAGTGAAAGAGGAGGAACGTGACTCCCTAAAAACTTGGTATAGGGCGTGGTTTTATAGGAGGTAGCAGTGCACGCTTCGGCGAGCTCTGTGACCGTCTCTCAGCCCACAGCCCGTGCTCCAAGTGCAGTTTCATGAGTTACGTTAGTTTTGTACAAATAATGTAGGTTACTACTTTTAATTTGCACTATCCAGTCATGCTAACATTACACCGATCAACCATAACATTAGGACAGCATGGGCACCCTGACCGGTCTGCGGCTACGCAGCCCCATACGCAACAAACTGCGATGCAATGTGTGTTCTGATACCTTTCTATCAGAACCAGCATCAACTTTTTCAGCAATTTGAGCTCCAGTAGGTCTTCTATTGGATCGGACAACACGGGCCAGGTAGGTAAGAGAGTGAGAAAATCAGTGTGATCAGACAGTTAGGTTAATCTCTGCTCATTGGATTAACGCTTCATAGATCTATTCCTAGGTGCCTTCATTTTTATTTTCCAGTAACGTTATGACATTATGACGGTCAATTTGAGAATTTCTCAACAGTCAGGGAAAAGTCATTTGAAAAGCAGCAGGAAAGTCTAGTCGTGGTTGCAGCCGTGTGAGTCGATGAGAATGCCCCCCGGGTGAAATATCAGGCTTTTTAGGGAGACCCAAAGAGAAACATGTTCAGCCCTACTGATGAAGTCCTTTGCTAATAATATAAGTGGTAAAATGAAGAAGTTGGCGACTCCATGACTACCAGAGGAAGCTCAACGCCTGTCCACACCTTCTTGGTCAATGATAAGGACCACAGTGCTTAAGGAACTGGGATTTCCAAATGGAGAGAAAATGTGGAAAACATTCACATAAAAGTGTTCAAAAGGTTTTGAGTACAGCATCGAGAAGAGAGATCTACACATGCCCAATAGAAAAATATAAGCCATTTTTTTTCCAATGTGAATGGCAAACTTTTAGAAAGCTATCTTAACAAGTTTATTTGGATGGAAAATTTGACATGAAACTGATTTCTATTCACATTAGTGTGGACATGGCCAGAGAGACAACCAGTCAGTACACTAAAATATCAGGGATGGGCAAATCCAGATAAGCATCAAGTCGGAGCTGCCTCCCAGCACAGGAAATAGCATTAGCTTTGTTGTCACACACACACAGTGACCTCTTACTCCCCAGGTTGCCATAGAGATACTGCTCCCTCTTTACACACTCCCAAACAGCTGGCAATGTGAAGACTAGTGTGTGTGCAATGGTTGTATGTTCATTGACATGCATACAGTACCAGATACGCTGCTTTATTCGATTTTACAGCAGCTTCACCTTCAGTGCCAGAAGTCATTGCATAGTGTTTCAGCACGGCATTTCCCAGAACCCACCTGTCAATCAAACCGTGTGGGTGGGACTTTCTGGTTCTGGATTTTCTGTTGTTGTTTTGTTAGAAGGGATTTTTTTTTCTTTGTCTGTTCAACCATAGCAGCCATCACTGCTCATGCTGAGCATCCAGTTCTTCTTCTTCTATTTAATCAAAACAACACATAATTGTATAATATGTCATCCTGCACATAGAAGATATTCGCACATCGTCCTTCATGGAACAGTGTGTCTCCCGTTTCTCTTCTTTTCTTCTCCATATTGAGCTTGACTGTGAGACTCAAACTTCTGGCTCGAGCTCATCACTGTAATAGATAGCTTGTCTGGCAAACCGATCGAACAATTGCCACAAGCTGGTGTTTAGCTCATCAGCATGAGCTCTAATTAAGATAAATGGTGAAAGTCAGTCTCATTAATACTCATCATGTTGTTGCAACAGTGTTAACCACCAAACCAAACCACCACTTCAACTTCTCCCAACGTAATAGCATAATGCATTCTTGTATTTGCTGGAATGTTACAGTTACTGTTGAAACCAGTGTTATCTGAACTGTCTGGACGCTTTGACCTCTGACCCTTAAATCTGTGATCCACTCACTCGAGCGTAAGCCACTGCCAGTCGGACTATAATGTAACACTGCAGGACTTTGGTCCTGGATGCAAAGAGGGAAGGTCAATGCTGACTGACCCAGCAATCTGAAGCCCAGATCTAGTGTCACACCTGGGCAGTTCACTGCACCTCCCACAGAGTCAATACTATCAGTTAAATCATATGCATCCCAAAGTACTGGCCACACCTCTGATCCAGCCAGTTCTGCACTGTGAATGTTCTCCTGCTCTTCTCCAGGTGAACTGGATTAATGGTAGTTTCTACAGAAACACTTTTCAGATCAAATTAGATTTAAAACATTCATAGAAATCTTGAAATGAAATCCTTGAAATTAATGATGGGCATCTTTCATTTCTTGATTATAGACATTTCAGTGGTTGTGGTGGTTTTACCTTGCAGAGCAGCAGATTCTCGCAATGTCTCGCGGGATCACATCATGAAAATCCATCTTGTCAGGTTTCAAGTAATGCGTTTGTGGCCGGCACGCCAGAGCACGGACCAATCAGCATCCTACTGGCAGCTATGGGTGTGGCTTATGTGTGTGTGAAGCGACATGGAGAGGCGACTGTCCGTTGTTAATAACAATGGCTGCTCCTGAACAGGTTCGCGTAGATGCTGCAATAGCGTCACTTATATCAGAACTGGAGAGTATTTCTTCATTGAAAGACGAACAAAGAACGCCACCGAAGACTTTTCTCGATCAAATAGATGTTTTTGCTCTTCTCCTGACTGGCTTCGGCAAGAGTTTGATTGACAGATGGTTCATCCAATCACCTGCCAAGTATTTTTTTTGAAAGTGCCTGTCCTTTTCCAAACAGTTTCCAATGTCGGCTTCTCAGATGGTTCTGTGTAAGAAACCATCTTGCGGGTCAGGTTAGTGGTGGCTCTGGGTCACCTTGGTTTTGGTTTAAAAAAAAAAAAATAGTTCTACATTTTGGGAACTATGCTTATATGTAACTGCTCCCAGCCAAGAAATAGTTTAACACATAACTCCCAGTTACAGTTTTTGCATGGGTAACAACATATATAGCATGTTAATGAGCTTTAGAAGTGGAGAGCAGGCTGGCTGTTTCCCCTTGTTTCTAGTCTTTATAGAGCCAACCAGCCTCTGGACTCTTAGGGGAAAACAAATATTTGTATTTCCCAAAATGTAAAATGATACCTTCAAGTTTGGATCCCACTGCAGTTTAAATTCATTATGTTTATCTTTCTTCAGTGATAAATAAAAAGCTCCGCTCTGCTTCACATTCATCTGATTCTATAGACTCTGGGAGCTGGACTGGACAATACCAGAGTCAACTGTGCAGAACCAGTGGAGTGGCTGGGGCCGAGTGCCTTGCTCAATGGCAGACGACAGAGTACCTTTTCAAGGATTCTGTTTACCTTTTTTTTTTACCTAGATGTATACAGCTGCTTTAATATTTGTACCAGTGATTCATTTTGATAACAACAAAGCCTACTATTTCCCATCAACCCTCGATCTCTGTCTGTATTTTGGGCAGCTGAGGGTAAAATGACTTTCTGCAGCAGTGAAGGCAGTTTTCTAGCTGAATGAACACAGATGAAGTACGGAGCTACAACCAGCACTCCCTGCAGCTTTAGCTCTGCTGCAAACTATTGTCAACAGAAGCTGCTGTTTCAGGGAAAGTTTGATCTTCATTCTTTTACTTTATTGCAATATTAGCCTTTTAGCTCTACTGTGGTAGTGTCTCTCAGGCTGATGGTCGGATGGGTGTGGCTGAATGTGAGGCTAGTGGAGAGAAAGAAGTCCCAGCAGCAATGAGCAGGAAGGAAACGATGAGCTGATCAGCTCAACATCAGCCCCAGAACAGATGACAGCTCACTACGTCTAATGGCAGTTGTTTAGGCAGGAATTTGAGGAGCAAGACAAACGATACACTTTCAGACATTTTTAAATCGGACAGACACACAACATGAGCTTTGATTTTTGGCTTGTTTAATAGTAAAATATGTTACATTTATAGCACTTTCAAGTGTGAAATTGCGTGCTATATTATTAGTATGCATGTAAATGAACTCACTGAAATACTTGCTGTGCTTTGACTTTCGTAGAGAAACTGCACATTGGTTTATTTATTAGCCAACAGTTTCAAAAGACATCAGAAAGCCCAGTTGGCACAGGGTTCCTAGTTTCAGCCAATCAGGTCATCTTCAGTGCTATTACTCTTCTTTTGAGCTCTTATTTTGCAACATGACTCAATAGAAGTTTGTTTGCTCTCTTTCCTCCCTCAACCTGATTGTTGAAGCTTTTTTTAAATACTACATGTTAGCCCCGAACCAGATTCCTTGACATCCACCTCTCTCATCTTCCCAGTTGGTCCTGTGACTCAGTAGTATATGAATCTATACGTGTCTCAGTTTTGTGGTGCAGCACTGTCTGGTCCGCCTGGCTTTCCCTCTCTGTCGATATTTGCGTTGACTTGGTTGCAACAGTAAGTAGATTAAGGGACCAATGATTGAGGGCAAATCAATTACTGTAGCTCAGTGGTCTGTGTTCGGGGGGGCTTACTGTAGCATTTATTTACTGTGTGCAGGGCACAGCCATATTACCCAACCTCCGTTTCTAATGGGAACATCCTGAACAAACCATCATTATGATATTCAGGTTATGATCATATAGGAACGTATGTGTATATTATAATATTAGCAACTAGAACAGTCTGGTAAGTTCAGAAAATTACATCACTTTACTGTAATGCAGAAAAGACAACACTTTCACTTACACACTGCCATATCACCATATCCAAAATCTAAGACCATATCTCATATCACAATATCAATGTAACATTTTGCCCAACCCTACACCTATAAACTTATAGTTTGTAATATTCAGGTAATGTATTGTATAATATATATTTTTCCTCTCTTATTCATATAAATGTTTCAATAATACTCGCACTAACTAGGTCACACTGTCCTCTATGATTT